>NC_056740.1:415245071-415247571 GCF_019279795.1 Protopterus annectens | reverse complement strand
TTTCTGTTAATTATTCCATTATGACCCAAATAAGAACGGGGCTTGATTTAAGTAACAAGATCACTGACAACACTACAAGAGAGACTGAAGTTCTGAAATCTAGATTAATATGAAGTCAGGAAAGAAGGAAGAATGAATGGAAGGTATAAATAAAGGAAGGCAAGATAAGCAAAGAGGCTAGATAGCTTGGTTACTATGAACACATGAAGTCTGATTTCCACTGTGCTTCTCTTATCAGTTACACAGGTTAGGAAAAAAATAACTGAGTCTATCAGGCCCGCCTTATTCTTTCTGTAATATGAAATATGTTGCTATACAGGTAATTACATTTTATTTATACATAAAGAAAGCATAATGTTGGATTCTACAGATATAATTAACTTAACTCTGTACAAAGCTTACACGACAGAGCTATGCCTGAACTTTCCTGCTGTAGCTTTTCCACTGTGATAAGTTAGGCCGTAGGCTGGGAATGTCATGGTTGTTCCACAGTGTTGTTACAGTAAGTTTCAAAACACATCCCCGTCCATTCTAGACCTGCAGTTTGGTCCCTGTTTATTTGCACTTGCATGTAATGAAAGAATGTGGAACACTCCTAACACCCTTATTCTGCAATTAAAGGGTATAGACCATGACATACTGGAAATGTAGCAGTGATTGGAAATATTTTGTCTTTCTTAACCAGATAAGCAATCTGTCAAACTTATAAACAGAAAGTGTAGCAGAAAGAATTGTCTAACAGCTTTTAAAGTTGTTGGTTATACATAAGGCTACCTTGGTTCTAAGTGCTGTCTGTTTGATGATGCTAAGTGTTTTACCAGCTAGCAAAGGCTTTGAAAGCTGGTAAAATGCTTTAAGCTCCTACAGTTTTTTTCTATAACTGATGGTGCTTGGAACAGATAAAGCTCCATGCACTACAAAGAATTATGATTGAGTCTCCATTCATAACCCTCATTATGCTCTCTTGACATGGATGCCTAAACTCACATCTCGAGCTTTGCGCTCAAAGTGAATATATTAGCATCCATGTCTTGAAAAAAAATTAAAAAACAGTACAGTGGTAATGGGAGGTTCAGGATACTACAAAAGCAATAAGTCCAATGCCAAAACACATACGCTTATTGCAACAAGCAAAGCTTTCTGGCAAAATACCCTTCTTCAGTGCTAATACTTCACATTGTGAATGCTCACTTCATATGGGAACAAATAAAATCAGAAAATGATTGACTTCAGCAATTAGCTAAGTTTCTGGTGTCATTTTAAGGGGATCCAGTATCTGTCTGCTTGGGATGACATGATTGACAGACCTCGATGCTTTGCCAGAGATGGCCTGCATCTATCACCCCTGGGTTTCTGGATACTGGCTAAGGCTCTTGCCACCCCTATAGTGCCTTTTTAGGCGATGTTCCAAAGACCAAATTACCACCATAACAGCTATAAATAAATGCAATCTGAGGGTTATGCTGCTCAACACTAGACATCTAAATCTCAAGATTCACTTGCTCGAAGCACTCCTCAAAATGGAGAACATCGACATTTGTGCTTTAACAGAGATCTGGTTTAAAGCAGCAGAAAGCACCACTGTGCTACCAGGCTATAACTCATTCCACACCTTTTGGCCACAGAACATGGACCGAAGCTCCAAAGTGGTGGTGTCGCTATATTCATAAAGGACATGCACACCTCCAGACTAGTAGCCCAGCATAACACATCTGTGATACTTCATGTACAACTAACATTGAGTAAGATGGCGATTCAGGTCATAGCCTGCTATAGGTCCCTGAACCATGTCCCAAGACTCTCACTCCATGTTCCTAAGCACCCTGGAAACTATTAGAGTGCAATCCAACACTCTCATATTAGGTGACTTCAACTACCCCTCCATCAACTGGGAAAAGTACTCATGCACCAATACACTGGCCCTACGCTTCCTGGAATTCATCATTTCCAATGCCCTGGACCAGCTCATTCTTACCCCCACTAAAGAAAGCAACATCCTTGACCTGGTTATTACTAACATGGGCAACCATTGCTCTACACCAATAGTCAATTCCTCCCTGGTTAGATCTGACCACAAACTAATCACCATGGAAATCCACATCTCACCCACACCCCCTGCAAAGTTAACCACCATGAAAACTTGTCAAAATCTGACTTTTGGCTCCTAAAAACAGAGGTGGCGAACTTCACGGCACCCATACCAATGGAAAATAGAGGCATGACTGCTGAATCATACACCAATACACTGTACGAACATGTACATAAATGCATGGAACTAGCTATATCCAACAGAACCAAGACACTCTCCTCCAAAAAAAGGAAGCCAATCTGGTGGCCCCCTGCCATTAATAAACTCTACAACAGAAGGAAGAAACTGATGCAGAAAAAGGTAAAGTCCCAAGACTGAAAAAACTCTCTTAATAGCCTCAACAAAACATTGAGATCCCTCATCAAAACCTCTAAAGCCAACTATGAAGGCATAATTGCGGCAGACACTAAA
>NC_056740.1:415022571-415240071 GCF_019279795.1 Protopterus annectens | reverse complement strand
AAGTTCCTGATCCTGAATCATATAGACATGAGTGATCTTGAAGGAGACATCCCAAATATTTTGGAGAAACATGAACCCATGTCGCAATTAAAGCTGAACTCTTTTAGGAAATCTGGATAAAACTACTACTGTTCAATTAAAAGTGCACTGGAACTTAGAAAATTGCCACATTGTTTACATGAATAATTTTATTTTATTTTATTCTACCAGTTGGTTTTAAATACCATTTTAAATCAGTTGTAATTTAAGTGTATATTTTGTTTCCATCATCATACATTTTTCTTATTATTTTTTCTTCTTCTGGTTCTCTTTTTTCCATTTTATTCAAAATGATGTGTAATAACAATACTAACTAATTATACAATTATATATATTTTTAGAGATAGTTTTTAGGGTTCTTGTACACAGACCTGAAGAAGTCTAGAAGGATGAAAGCGATCTTTGTTAACAATAGGTTATGAAAATTACAATTGATTTTTTACTTGCAAAGTATATATGTATATATTTATATATATTGTTTAATTGCCAAATGGACTAAGGTTGATATATTTCCAGCCATGTAGCATATTGTCTTGGATAAAATTACCGACTTAATAATCTACTTAATAATCTGGTTAAATAAGAGGTACCACATCATTATAAATTTTATTTAAAGTACATATGGGTTATATTATTATGACAGCTACTAAGTAGGGCAGGACCAGCTCGAATATCACACTGATAGAGGAAGGGATGTGAATTTAACATGTGTACCAATAATACTATTTTATAGCACAATAAACCACTCCCTTGCCTGATAAAAAGTATATATATATTTAGAAAGCTTGTGAGGAAACTATTACTTTATTTTTGATTTACTTAGATCGCTTGTCTGTGTACTTAATAAAGGATTTTTGACTGGAAACAGACTGCCTGCCTTGCTTGGATTACTTTTGAATACTTAGTAATTCTGCACAATTATACATTTTTTATTATTATTTTTTTTTACTTAAGACGAGTTTACGTTCGCTACTTCTGCTACTTCTGTCTGATCTGAATAATATACCGTGATTAACTAGAGAGATATGGACTGAAAATCTTCCACACAGAGATGTTTCTTACACTGTTTTAAAAAAACAGTAACTGATTTTCAGATTTTTTAAATTTTGCATATTGACAACTTTAAAACTGCTTGACCACTGTAAGAACAGGGGAAAGGGGTTGCACACTGTTCACAAGGATTCTTAGCATTAATTTAAAAAAAAAAAAAAAAAAAAAGAGTTATAGACTGGAGAATTCATTTCAAAATGGAAGTCCCAGAAGTCTGACCACAGCAGTGGCCATTTAGCAAGGCTATAAATCACCTGTGATTCAGACATGAAATCAGAATTTTCTGGACACAGAGTTATATCAACATGGGGAAAGTGAGGATCACCCATACCCTTTATTCTAAGTACATGTTCTCATGCCACTCGGCTCAGCTGTATGATTGATAACTTGCTGCTTGAGTAGAAGTGTAGCCTGCAACTATTTAGATTAAGAAACATTTAGAAATAGAAAATAAAAACTGGAACACTCTCCAAACAATGGCAAAAAAACAACAAAATACTTAAAACCACTGTTAAGCCAGAAGACAAGCCTTAAAACAACTATTTAGCATTAATGTAACTTTATTTCACACTTTTGTCAATAGGAATAGACTTCTTCAGAAATAAATTACACAAACGACACAAGTTTAAATATTTGAGATAAAATCATGTTAACCAACAAGAAAAAAAAAGACAATTAAAAACATGTCTAATGTTAAATGCCACTCTATTTAACCTTTTAG
Source organism: Protopterus annectens (assembly GCF_019279795.1). Classification (NCBI taxonomy): domain Eukaryota; kingdom Metazoa; phylum Chordata; order Ceratodontiformes; family Protopteridae; genus Protopterus; species Protopterus annectens. The sequence continues at coordinate 415,238,261 of NC_056740.1, read as the reverse complement.
CATCTAAACGCTTTTAGCCAACCTACGGTCTTTCAGAAATCATTTAATATTTATGGTGCCATTTAAACCTGGTGGTAAATATTTTCTGAAGGACAGAAAGTTAAGATGCTAAAGGGTTAAATAGAATGGCAATTAACATTGGACATGTTTTTAATTGTATTTTCATTGTGATTGGTTAACATGATTTTATCTCAAGTATTTAAGCTTGTGTCTTTTACGCAATTCATTTCTGAAGAAGTCTGTTGCCATTGATGAAACCGTGAAATAAAGTAACATTAACATTAAAGAGTTGTTTTAAGGCTTGTCTTCTGGCTTAACACTGGTTTTAAGTATAAATATTCAGAAATCTGTAGCCATTATGAAAAGCCTCTGAAATCGGCAGTCCTGTTTAACCTAAACATTTAGGGTAAAGTGAAACCTGAATCGTTTTACAGGAAGAGTTTTGCATGTATATGAGCAGAGCTGTTTATAGAGGACATAGTTCTGTGACAGAACTGGCACAAATTTTCAGTGTCTGAGATTTGGAGAGTAACTATAATAGACATCTAATCGTTTCTAATAGAGCAGCTCATTGCAATGTCCATCGTTTCTGATCAAAGATGACCCATGCTTTTGTGATAGATTAAAAAGAATGGAAAGTTTTCCACTGTTTGAGCTACTTTCAGAGACCCCCCCATTGCAGTGCCTGAGGGATGAATTGCATCACTCCTGAAGGACTTCCAGCTTTTGAGACTTCATTTCAAGACACTCCATAATCTGCTACTCACCTCTTTCCAGACACCCAGTGGTTATGACATTTTCCTTATAAATTGAATGTGTTTGACTCCATGAGGACTCAACTCACCAAGTTAAACTGGTTTCATTTCAATCCATCAATAAAAATTAAGAGAAATACATTTTTGCACCCACCATGTAGGGGGTAAGCTCCCTCCAACAAACTTATATATATACCAACGTCATGGTAACACAAACACAAAGAAAGGCGAAGTCTTTCAAAACAAAGGGATCAATGCTGGTGCGTAGTTGGAAACCACAGCGGCAGCGATTTTGTATAGAAAATAATGATAAGCGAGAGAGCTGCAAGAGGGATTTGAACTCAGAACTTCAACTATAGCTTGGGGAAGTTTTCTTTGTTAGTTAAGGAAACTAAACTGCTTTCCAAAATTGGTTACACATTTGAAATTAAAACTAAAAGACACATTTACAACATGTCACTGCTTGACATACATATCTTCAGTTCATATGTTAGACCGGTGAGATTCGCTGATAATGGGAAAGATGTTTCAGCTAAGGAATTTTAAGAGTTACAGAGTTACAGGTCACTGTGTTTGGTTTGTTAAATACTATCCCCCGGATTCACTAATCCTCTGTGTAAGACTTAATAAGTCTTACTCGGAGGCTGCAGTTGAACGGTTTGACATCAGCGTGCCATGAATATTCATGAGGGCACGCTGACTCAACCGTAACTCTTACACGGACTGAGTAGGAAAGCAGGGGGTGTGTCCGACTGCCAAGCAGTCTAAATGTGCACGCCCCCTGCAAGGTTATAAAAAGCAAAATGTCAACACACAAGAGCGAGTTCGCTCAAATGTACTTGCACCCAACACCACACTCCCTGACGCCGTAACCCCCCATCACACTTATATAAAGTAAATAATTATATATATTTGTTTAAATCCATGATATAGCTGCCCGTATTTGCGCGTGTGTGCACGGGTGTGCCCATTGCTTAGCTAGAGTTAGCAATTCTGACATGGAAGAGCATAAGAAAGCATGTTTATGCAAATCGCACCAAATTGCAATAGCGTAATGGTAGAGCGTATCCACAAAGAAAAGGCATTCACGGTTCGAGTCCCACCACTCCCCTTCTTATTTATGTTTTAAATCAGTATTTGAAATAATACCAGACATATATGATTAAAATCTTATTAAAAGCAGTGACATGGCCAATGTATCAGTGAACAAAATATATATTTTTAAAGGACCCAGATAGCCTGGTGTTAAGCAACGTTTTACACAGCTAAACAGAGGTGCCCATAGCTTAATAGCGCTTTATCCGGCTAAACAGAGTTGCCCATAGTTTAATAGCGTGTTACCCAGCTAAACAGAGTTGCCTTAGTTTAATAGCACTTTACCCAGCTAAACAGAGTTGCCCATAGTTTAATAGTGCTTTACCCAGCTAAACAGAGTTGCCCATAGTTTAATAGCGCTTTACCCAGCGCAATGTGTTTGCGGGGATGTGTGCGCCGCGCCAACCAGGGCACTATATGGCACCGGGGAGCAACGTAGAGCTAAGTTGCTTAAACGCAGCCACACCCCCTAGCCTGTCTAGACAGTAATAAAATAAAAGAATGACAAGGTTCAAACCCAGGACTCTATGCATCATAATCAAAGTACAGAACCACTAAGCCATGACAACATAGGGGAAGCAGCCACTATTAACATTCATATACTTACGAATGGTAGTTTAACCATTACTAAGCAGGTCTGCAGTCAGACGAGAAGTTTACAAAATGGCCAATCACAAAAAAGTGCGGGAAATGCGACATATTTAAGCCCCATAGGCGTAAATACTCACCATAACTGATCGTAGCACACATTTGCAGTCAGAATGACAGGTGTAGGCGAGGGTTCACGCTTCCGAGCGCAACGTTGGGGCATCGAAGAGTCCAAATACATGGTTTGGCTCCTTGTCCACCATCACGAGTCAAGACTCCTGCAGGGCCAGTTCCAAGGGACAGAGTACAAGGCAGAGGCTTGGAACCGGTTAGCTCGTGACCTCACCAGTGCCACAGGCATTCCCCAGACTGGTGAGCAGGTCCGTCACCACCATGCAGACCTGAAGAGACGAAAGCAGGACCGCCTGAACCAGTGGATACAGGAGGCCCGTGGGATGCAGGATGCCCCACAACTGAGTATGTAGCCATGGAATGCAGTATGTAAGAATTGATAATGGAGTATGTATAACGGATAGGTATGTTTCAATATCCCTTCATTTACTTAACAGCTGCAGGTGACCATGTTACGAATCAGCAAGCCTATGCTGATAGGCTGCTAAGGTTGCGCCACCAGGCAGGTTAGTGATTATTCTGCATGTATTGTTATATAAAATATGTTTTGAGAGCATGAAAGAATGTGTTGTAGTCCAATAAAACAGCCATAGAATTGCCTGAATAAGTCCTCTGCATGTACTGCCAGATAAAAACATCAGAGAGGCAGAAAAAGTGTGTAGTAACCCATTAAGAAAGGTAACATATGTCTGGAATAATATCTCTGCAGGCACTGTCATATAACATAAGTGAGTGAGCCTGAAAAAAGATTGTTCTAACCTATTAATAAAGGTATAATATGTCATGTTCCGGCCCCAAAATCAGGAAAATACCAAGAAAGGAGGGGGGGTATCCATATTCATCAAGGACACCCACACCTCAAGACTGGTGGCAACGCATGATGCATCGGAGACCATCCAGGTGCAATTAACCGTAGGCAAGACTGCTCTGCAAATTGTAGCATGTTACAGGCCACCCTCACAAACTCAGGAACCTCACATGGCCTTCCTGAAAACACTAGAGGGGATAAATGTATCACCAAACACCATCATACTAGGTGACTTCAATTACCCAAATATAGACTGGGAACACTACTCAAGCCCAAACACCCTAGCCCAAAAGTTCCTGGAATTCATAAACTCAAATGCCATGGAACAACTAGTCACCATCCCCACAAGAGGAGATAACATACTTGATCTCATCATCACGAACATGGGAGCACAATGTTCAACACCGAAGTATACCCCTCACTGGTGAGATCAGATCACAAACTAATCTCGCTGGAGGTCCTCATCCCACCCCACCTGAAATAAAAAGACCACAGTAAAGAACTTCTCAAAAGCCGACTTCACACTTCTAAAGACTAGTGTGGTCTCCTTTAAGGCCCCGAGCCGTGGAAAACAGTACTCAAGCCGCTGAATCACTTACAAATGCCTTCTACCAGCACCTGCAGGACTGCATGGATAAGGCAATCCCAAGCAAAACAAAGACTCTTTGTACCAAAGGCAAGCGTCCAGTCTGGTGGACCCCAGCCATAAACAAACTCTACAACAAAAGGAGGAAGCTACTACAAGATAGAGCAAAATCCTTAAAAGGTAAGACACCCTTGATCACTATAAGTAAAAAACTAAGAGCTCTCATAAAATCATCCAAAGCAAATTTCGAGAGAAAAATAGCTAAAGACTCAAAAGACAATCATAAGGCCTTCTTTAGCTATGTTAGAAACCTAGGAGGAAACTCCCAGATATGCTCAGAACTAGTTCAAAATGATGTGAAGATTACTGATCCTACAGACATTGCCAACATACTGGCTGACAGGTTCAGTGCAAACTTCTCCCCTCCCCAAAGGAGAGATATCTATACCAAACGATTGCAGCCCCCAAACATCTCCAGCCCAAGTGAGAACTGCTCTCTCCAAAGCAAAAACACAGCATCCATGGGACCTGATGGTGTCCCTGGCTGTGTGCTCCACGAACTCAATGAGGAATTAAACCCACAGCTAGGACAGCTGTTTAATCAAAGTCTTACCTCTGGATACGCCCAGGAGTGGCACTGCAACTGTGGTCCCACTTCACAAAGGCGGTACCTCCACCGACCCTGGAAATTACCGCCCATTAGCTTGACAAGCCTTATCTGCAAAGCCATGGAGAGGATCATAATGGACCTCATAAATAAAGACATAGGAATTTGCAGACCTTGGATCCAACCCAGTTTGGCTTTGTCAAAGGCAGATCATGCCTTTTAAACTTGGTTGACTTTTGAAACAGTCACCAAAGCCATTGATGAGGGAAAGGCAGTCCATACAGCCTACCTCGATCTGGCTAAGGCCTTGATACAATACCCCACTCGGGTATCATTGAAAAACTCATCAGCTTAAATGTTAACCCATACATCACAAGATGGGTTGCAAACTGGCTGAGTGACAGAACCCACAGGGTCAGAGTTGCTGGCGCCATGTCAGACTCAAAGCCTGTCACAAGTGGTGTCCCACAGGGCTCAGTCCTGGGCCCACTCTTGTTTGGCATCTACTTTTCCAAGTACAAGCAAACACAGGAGGGTTATGGCTGACAAAGTTTGCAGATGACTGCAAACTGGCCATAGTAGAAAACACATCTGACACAGATATCCTTCAGAAGGGTCTCACAGAAGCGGATAACTGGTGCCAGAGCCACGGCCTAAAGTTAAATGCCAAAAATGCATAGTCATACCCTTCGAAAAACAAGGTTACCCCTAGCTACCAAATAGGTGTCAATCCACTGAGCACAGAAGAAGTTATCAGGGACCTGGGGACCCAGGTTGATAGTAGTCTGTCATTCGACACCCATGTAGCTAAAGTAGTTAGGAAGACCTTCTACATTGCCCACCTTATCATGAAGGGATTCTCATCTAGATCAAGGGAGGTTATAGTCTCCCTTTACTCATCACTCATCAGACCAATGATTGAGTACAATGCCCCATTCGGAATGTATCTGACCCGACACTTGCAGCAGCTGGAGAGGCCACAAAAGTTCCTCACCAAAAGGATAAAGGGTCTCAAAAGTCTATCCTATGCTGCCCGACTGATAGAACTCCAGCTCTATTCAGTAAACACCGCTTCTCAGAGGTGACCTTTGCCTAACATACAAGGCCATGTCAAACCCAGATTTGATGAATATGCTCCACCTCAAAAAATCTAGATCCATCAGAGCCACAAGGGCGGGAGACTTAAACCTCGACACGGCTATTAATAGGACGTGCTGGAGGGATAGATTCATCACCCAAAGACTCCCTATGCTGTGGAACAAAATCCCAGTACATGTGAGGCAGAGCACCTCGCTGGCCTTGTTCTAGAGAAATCTTGACCAATGGATGGGAGATCGCAGATATACCCCAGGGATTACCTCAGTGTCACTGCTCGACAGAGGCACAGCAAAATAATGGGTATAGTTCCCCATACTAAAGGGGTGGCGTAAGCCACAAAACGATGGGCTAGGCTTGTAAATGCCCTCGGGCAGATAGCCTAGTATGAACCTATGAACCTATGAACCTATGAACATGTCTGCCATAAACACTGCTAAAACAAATAAAGGAGTGAGCCTGTGGAAAAGTGTGCAATGTCATTAATAAAGGTCTAAAACCCAGAGTGTGTCTGTGTCACAGAGTCAGAACTGTTGTAGTACCCTTGCATTATACAAACAGTACTGTTTGAAAATGTGCTGGCAACCCAGAATCATGCAGTCCCATATAAAGTGGGTGATGGAAGTGCTAGTAGCTGTGAAACATATATACAGTCCACAATAGTCAGTTACTGGCTGGCATGAAGAAGTAAACCTGGCACACATGTAGCATGTCATTATTCATCAGAAATGTGAGTGTGTGTTAAGAAATGCAGGGTTCTGTACAAATCGAAGTGAAAATGTCATGTGAAAACATCCCAGATATGTAGATAAAGAAATATAAATGCAAACAAGAAATATGTAGCAGTAACACCTGAATCCTGGACAGTTAGTATGTCAGATATGGGTCAGACATATATTGAACTAGCCAAACCCATGACACAACCTAATGTATGGTGGCAAGTGTAATAATACAGGTAGGGGATATACAACTGCAGTCACTGGGAATGTAGTGTAGACTAAAAGGTCATTATAAGATGTTAACTGAGGTTTTTTCTACATTCTACCGTATGTGCATAAACCATGCAATTCCACACCTCAGTGGGTATGTGTAACCTTAAATATTTGTTGGGACATATGTCCTATTGTTTTATAAATATTTGCATTGATGTTGATGCATGTGCCCTGTTCAAACACCACGTTCATGGTGGCCTGTTGCTACCAAACATCCCTGAATGCTGTCGGAATATCCACTGTCGTTCAATATATGCATGTGTTATGCTTGCTGTTCAACTGTTGGAACCTTGGTGTGTTGGGCTAATGGGAATATTACTGCATGCTGTTACAACTAATCTGGAATGCTGTTGTTTATGTTGTAATTAAACACACCTAATCACAGAACGTATGGGAAGGCCGGTCCCAGCGGACCCATCTGTCCCTCCGCAGTTGGCGAGTGCACCTGGCACCAGCAGCTCCGGTGCCCAGCCCGGGCTCCCCTCCTCCGCTGGTCCTGTGCTACCTTCGGGTGGAAGCACTGCAGGGGATGGGGCTCATCCCCCCCCGTGCAAGCGTGGGTGGAGAAGGGCCACCCGTCACCCTTCGAAGGGTCCGGGCTGTGGTGCGTAGGGAGATCCAGTGTTCAGTTGCTGATCCCCTATGCCAGCTTGAGGCGAGAGTGGCGCGTCTCTCGGGTGAGCCTGCCCATCCTACTCAGCCCCCAGCACACCCACCCTCGGGGCTGTGAAGGTGCAGTGGTGACTGCCCATGGGTGGGGATCTCAGTTCCACTGTTACCATCTGTGGGCTCATGGGCTTGCGATTTCCAAACATCCTTCCCTGTCAATTGTGTTCACCCACCCCATGTGTCAAACTCCGCCCCTGTATGTGTCTTGTTTGTCTTGTCTGTATACCTCCCCAACCTATCTCCCCAAATATACCTACTTCCTCTACCTCACATTCCACTCTCACCTGAAAAAAAAAAAAAAAGGGCAATCTGTTCCCACAAAACAATTACGCCCCATACATAGCTGCCCAATTCGCACACATGTCCACTGGACATGTAAACTGATAATTCTAATTGGCAGTACAACATATTTTGTTATCCTCACCCCTATCTCAGGGGTGAAAGGTTTCAAATTTCACACCAAATTTTATACATATGCACAGGTGTTGCTGGTAAAGAAATGGGCAGCTATGGACCTTCCCTACACCCATCCTGCACATCCTGAGCTGGTTTCCCTACTGTCTTTCCCTCTTTGTGCCCCCTTTTTCACCACTTTCCTATCTCCCCATTTTCTTTTCTTTAAAAGAAATTAGCGCGGGGGTTAGCGGGAGTAAGCACTTTTAAGCAGTAGTTAGCGGAGGTGCGCGAGTGTGAGCTTGTGTGCGCTTAGCTAAGCATCGCTAAGCATCGCACAAACCCATGCAAAGCCGCTTACAACTGCTTAAAAGTGCCTTAGTCACTCTGTATGACAAGGCCCTTGTGCTGCTCAGCAGCAAAATAAAATACCCTTGTCAGTCTCAAACCCGGGACCTTGGACACACCAGTCTGCATGAAGTACCACTACATCACAGCAGATATACAACAGCTCAGTGCTGAAAGCAATATATCATGCATTACCATGAGTGAATGTAAAGCGAAAATAGGAATGGCATAACACAAATCTTGTTCTGTGGGCCTTAACCAGCAGGTGTTGTGGAATTGCATGACATGACTGTGAAAAGAGAATCAGCCATGCTAGTAGGGAATAATGTTACAGTAGCAGCTTACAAACCCCACACAGTATCAGAGCAGGATAAACACTGGCATATTTGCATAGGTCACAGGCCAGACGTCTCAACAGTGACTGCTCTACAGTGATGACCCTGATTTGTAAACAAATGTTAGCTGTGCCCATCTGACTCCCTGTGAAATGTACTAACAGTAGGCAGAAAGGTGGGGAACCTCACTTAATGACAAATGTCAATAAGTGAGAGTAGACACTGCTTGCACGTCAGAAAAGGTGTATTAATACATATGCTCTGACTCCCCCAAAGTCTGAACTGCAAAATGTCTAAAATATATCACAGGTGTATCCCAGTTATATGTACCTTTCCCTGAGGCTGTTCAAATATATACGTGAGAGTATCTGAGGCCTGGAAGAGTCAGAAACACACAGGCATATCAGCTTGTCTGCTGTTACACACTGTGCAAATAGCTGTAGAATGAATCCCACAAGCATGCCTTTATGTAGAAGTACAACACAGAAATATCAAAGGATGTAGCCATGTACTGCTAGCAACCACCTGTGACAATGGCATTGTTCAGGTGCTGAAAAGACTGCTGTGGTGCACAGTCAAAGAATGCTAGGCTGACCTCTGTCTACCATCTGGATATGTCCACTGGTGGGAGCTACTCAGACAGACTACAAGCCTTCATAGACTTACAGGTACACAGCAACTCTGCATGTTCAGTAAGATAAACATGACACAATAATAAATAATGCACTCTGCAGTTCTGCATCCCTACCCAAAGGTACTATATACCCGTGTAGTCAGGCACAACCAAGGGTGTAGGTAGGCATACACAGTACAGAAATATGTCCAGTTGTCCTGAGCGGACTGTGCTAATGTCAACACAAACAAACCACAAACTGTTCAGAAGTGAGTAACGTACTAATGACAGTATAGCAGTTCACAAACAGTGCATGTGCCTGATATTCATAACTGGTAGTACAACATACTTAGTTGTCCTCACCCCTCTCTCAGGGGTGGAAGGTTTCAAATATCCCACCTAATGTATTGCATATGCACAGCTGTTGCTGGTAAAGAAATGGGCAGCTATGGACCTTCTCCACACCCATCGTGTACATCCTGAGCTGGTTTCCCTACTGTCTTCCCCTCTTTGTGCACCCTTTATCACCACATTCCTATCTCCCCATTTACTTTTCTGTCAAAGAAATGAGCACGGGGGTTAGCGGGAGAGAGCATTTGTAAGCAGTAGTAAGCGGATTTGCACCAGTGTGCGCATGTCTGCGCTTAGCTTAGCATTGCTAAGATATGATAAGCTATGCCAAGCTTAGCTTAGTATTGCTAACATAAAATAAGCTAAGCTAAGCTTAGCTTAGCATTGCTAAGCGTCGCACAAACCCGCGCAAACCCACTTACAACTGCTTAAAAGTGCCTTAGTCACACTGTATGACAAGGCCCTTGTACTGCTCAGCAGCAAAATAAAATACCCTTGTCAGTCTCAAACCCCATACCGTGAACTCACCAGTCTGCATGATGTACCACTAAGCCACAGCAAATATACAATATCTTGGTGCTGAAAGAAATATAACATGCATTACAAGGAGTGAATGTAAAGGGAAAATAGGAAAGCCATAGGAATACATTGCAATAAAGAAATATAACATGCATTACAAGGAGTGAATGTAAAGGGAAAATAGGAAAGCCATAGGAATACATTGCAATAAAGACATATAACATGCATTACAAGGAGTGAATGTAAAGGGTAAATAGGAAAGCCATAGGAATACATTGCAATAACTACTGTTGTATGCCAGTTAATTCCCTATTCCCAAAAGAAAGTACATACTCCCATGTATCCAGTGTTAGCATTAGGAGGTGTGAGTAAACCTACACACTGAGAAGAGTGTACTGGAAGAAGCAACAGTAAGGTTTCAGTACAACATGCATTTCACTGGCTACAACCCAGCCTCAGATATGAGACATATACCAACCTTCTGACTGACACAACAGTGTCCACAGCAAACAAGCATGGTCCCCACCTTGCTAAACTGAAAGGCCTACGCCTACCTAACCTATCATTTTATAGCAGTGTCCTGAAATCACAGTGAGAACGACAATTACTACACAGCAGGCTGCATGCAATTACTAAATGGCAATTACTAAATGGTGGGCACCAACTGGTGCAGAGGCCATCACATGCACATGTACAGATACCTACAAAAGCAGCCTGTACTTGCTGTCCACACATGCAATAATATTATTGCAGCAACTGGAGAGAGAGAGAGCGAGAGAGACAGACAGACAGACAAACAAACAAACAGAGGCAGTTGGAGACACCAACCAGAATAAAAAACAAACAAACAGAGGCAGTTGGAGACACCAACCCAAAAAAAAACCAAACAGAGGCAGTTGGAGACACCAACCAAACAAAACAAAAACAGAGGCACTTGGAGACACCAACCAAAAAAAAAAAAAAAACGTCAACAGGTACAACAGACAGAGGTGAGAAATACAAAGGTAAGGTATGTAACAGAGATGTATTTGCTGGCATCCGAATGATGTGTCTGAAGGGTACTCTACATATGTGGTAGTGGTCCGTATCTATATGTATATGCAGATGTGCATAGGGCAAGGGACATACTGCAACTGTTAGTGAAGGCTGGACATATATATGTATTTGAAGGTTGCTATGTGCACATATCTATGTAGGTTGTAGTGTGTGGCATTGAAAACAGCAAGCAGTGCAGATATATGTATATGCCATGTGGTGGTTAAATGCTGTGGGACTGAGTTACAGCTAGTGAGGTCTGCTACAGCTATACGGCGTGAGGACAGCGAAATGCATTCTGCACAACACTGTGCAATATTATTACATAATTGTATGTCTCACAACTGTTTCATAATTGATATTCCCACCATGAAAGGTGGTCAGTATATGTGCCTATATGTGCATGTATATGTACAGCAATGGATGTTTACAAGTATGTGTGTATATATATATATATATATATATATATATATATATATATATATATATGTGTATATATATATATATATATATATATATATATATATATATATATGTATATATACATATTATATATATATATATATATATATATGTATATATACATATTATATATATATATATATATATATATATATATATATGTAGACATATAGATGTATATATATGTATATATATATATATATAGATATATATATAGATATATAGATATGTAGATATATAGATATATACATATATAGATATATATAGAGATATATAGATATATACAGATATATATGGACAGCACAGTATGGTGTATGTTCACATTCCCTGGTAACACTGTCTTGTGTGTTTCCTGTAGTCTGCACAGATTACATACCTCAGGCATAGGTATCTGTAAGTAGGGGCACACAGTACTGTGAGGTACACAGGAAATGCTCATCTGTGTCAGCATACATTTGTGTGTTGTGTGAATGTCTGATGTGTGTGTAATGACGCCTTTACCATGTCCGCAATCACATGTGTGTTGCAGAGTTTGCATGTGTACCTAGCAACATGTATACTCTGTTACAGCTGTATGCCAGCTATATTAACAAATGTGCACATATGTTAGGTAGGGGTATGGCATCAACGACTAGGGTGGGTTACTGGTTATACTGTAACTGTACTTCACATACATTGCAATGGATGACATATTTCTTCATGCATTAGCTTGATATGTACCCCCGTGACAAGGCTGTGCATTGGATCCCAAACACTGTGCCGAGTACAGGTGTATACTGGTTTGTTATATGGAGTGTGGCGGGCACTGTCAGCCAGTTGTGGGCTGAGCACTATGTGGTATTGAATGTGTGTATCCTCTGACAGATGAACTAATGCTATGTATGTTAACTGATATCTGAACTGTATAATATTAAGTGTGCCACATGACTTGCTCACACATATTGTTTACTTGTCTTCCAGGCTAATGGCTCATCAAAGGAATCCCTCCTACACAGCCGCAGAGAAACAGGAAATCCACCACAGCTTGGTTCAGCTCTATACCCTGCTGTTTTCCAGGGCCAGCCAGCACCAGCAGGAGCGTACTGCACTGTGGCAAGATCTTGTTTGTCGGGTAAATGACATAGGCATGCATAACTGGACATATGAGCAAGTATGCCATCACTGCAGTGATTTAATTAGACATGTCCAGTGGTGTGCGTCTGATATCCATAGACAACAGCTTGCCACAGGTGGTGGGGTGGCCATACATCCCCCCTCACCAGAGTGGAGGAACTGCTTCTAAGTGTGGTGGCTCCTGGCCTACAGCAGCAACAACATCACACATGTGTCATTATGGAGGCCGGAGCCACACAGCATGGTGACATGGAGCATGCAGGTAACATGCCCTAGATGTAGACTACTGTTACCTGTATTGTTAGATTATGCATATGTGAGATGTGTACTATGTTTAGCAGTTGTGCTGCCTATTGTGTACAATACTGATATTGTGAATAGTATCTGTACACCTATGCCTGTTGTTCTACTGTAGTTTAGCACACTCACAGTAGCAATGCCACAGTTGTGGCCACTGACAAACTGTGTCATATTCTTGTAGGTCCCTCTGGTGTGACATTAGGGCAGATGACACATGCTGGTGAGTGTGTTAACACTTTAAAGTTGGTATTGAAGTGTGCATGTCATAGTTGAGGTGTAGGCCATTTACACATAACACACCTACGCATAATGCATGCTGTGCATGTTTGCTGTGAGTCATTAAACATCTCAGTAAAGTCAGTAGCTGCCTCAATCACATGCAATGCACAGAGCATCAGACACAAATGTGGCAACACTGTACTGCACATTGGATAGGCATAGTTGACACACATGTACACAACATAACACGTTTGTCATACGCAGTACACGTCAACATGCTACACATGTTGTAACTGGACACCCACTGCCAGGCCACACTTCAGTATCCCACATGTCATCCACACACCACACATATTATACCTGAGGGGTAGGGGCCTAGCATGGGGCTGTGCAACACTCTTCAACACATAACACAGTCATGTTAGGCAATGCTCCCTATTGGGCACCTCACACACCCTTATGCAACATGGCTGTGTAATTGTGAACTTAGCCACGGCACTGCAGTTCAGGTACAGCATGCTAGGCAGTGGTCTAGCACACTTTAGTGGCCTTGAATGACCACATGATGCATGATGATGATGGCTAATGGTACTACACCCCATACAGTTACAATGGCCATGTCCAGGATTGGTATTCCATCACGTACACATGCACCACTCATCCCGTGTGTGTGTACATAGCATGCATGTGCTACACCTGTGTCCACAATTATCTGCTACAGACACAGACACTGCAATCAGACATGGAAATCCATGTGACACACAGATAACACATGCAGCCATGGTATGTATACCTGTGAGTGATGGTGCACAGGTCATTGCAGAGCTTATAATACTTGCACCGAAATGTCATGTCCTTGTACACATTGCATTCCAGGGTGTAGACAATCACTGAACATGTACACACATGCACCACAGCCATGTACACTGTCATTAACTATGGCTGTCTACACTCACACTGCATGGACTTGATCAACACTTATTCTGCATGCTAACACGTGTGACGCTACTGTTTGCCTTGTGATACTGTCACCCACCTTCAACCACTATTGAGTAAGTTTTGGATTGCTGTTGTGTGTGTGTATCTGCTGTAGTGAGGAGTGTGCATGTGTTCCTGTGTTCCTGTGTTCCTGTGTGCATGTGTGCATGTGTGCATGTGTTCATGTGTTCATGTGTGCATGTGTGCATGTGTTCATGTATTCATGTGTGCATGTGTGCATGTGTGCATGTGTTCATGTGTGCATGTGCAGACCGTAAAGTGTGTTTCCTGTCTTCCTTTCACAGGTGCTGAGTTAGGGGTTGGCGAAACCAGCAGGCTACCTGAAGCCACTGCCACGGATAGTGGTGATGATGACACATGTATTGTGGCACAGGGAGATTTGACAGGGTCTGTCATTGGTCCACCAATCGACAGTACACAGCGTTCAACCCCATCTATGCGCACACTCATACTGCCATTACATCCCTCACCACCAATGGCCATAGGCGAGGGACAGCATACAGTTGGCATTGACCAGGAGAGTGTGGTACCCATGCCACTTGCATCCCCTCACAGCAGCCATAGCCATAGACCCGAAATGGTACCACATAGGTGGAGGTCCAGGGGTTCTCGGGGGAGCACCACTGGTCGTATTGCCCTTGGCAGGCGTGCCCTCACAGGTCTTATGATGACCACTATGTTCCGGGCTGTAATGTAGGCTCAGGCACGTATGGAACAGTACACCAGGCAGGGACTTAGGGCGCAGAGGGCACATTACACTGCTATCAATGACAGCATCCGTGACCTTGCCGGTGCCATCCGGACTTACACCGAGGTCATTGATAGACATTGGGGGGAGACAATAGATGCCCTCCACAACATGTCTTCCTTGAGCCAGGACCGTGCGGGACAGTTGCGACATTGACGTGGATGCATGCCAGCAACAGCAACAGCTGGCAGTGGTCGCGGACGGCCCACAGTTCACAGCCGCTCCTGTAGTGGCAGTACCAGCCCCAGCAATGCTGGTGCTGGCCTGTCCATTGACCGTCCCAGTAGACCACATGCACGTGGCTCTGGCCAGTCCCAGCAGGGACATGGGTCCAGTCGTCATGCCTCTGCCTCTGATGACAGTACCCAGTCAGGGTTGGTACCCGATACTGTCCGTAGCACCCCTGCCAGGCACAGGTACTGTGTCCATGGCCAGAGACAGTGATCTGTACAGCCTAACAGGTACAGTCTGTGGCTGTCCCACAAACCACCGTATATGGCAGCCACATGCTGGAGCTGTGTGCATGCAGACACACACACATTAAGCAAACAACTAGGGCTCACACATACACACACACATTACATCAACATTGGCCCATGCTGTACTGTTGTCCCTCACACACACACACACACACACACACACACACACACACACACACACACACACACACACACACACACAGACATGTCGATTGGATGGGTCAATGTCAGGCTCTGGCAAACAACAAAACGCCCTGTGCATATGATGATACCTGTGCCGCCTCCTGTCATCTGCATTATTGATGGAGGGACAGGCTAACATGGTGCTGATGCACAGGGTGACACTATAGCAGTGTAGCAATAATAGCAAGTTGTCAACAAGGAAGTGTAACTACATCCTTGTAGGTATATCTGAGCAGACATTATGCATCAAAGCTCTGATTGTCAATGTAGCATTGTTTACACCACTGTTAGGTCTGAGTATGTATTATCCACCCATATGCCACTTGGCTGATGTGTGATGTGTTGCCAGCATGTGTTAGTGAGTGGACAGTACGTGTGTGATGTGTGCAGTACAGATTAGCAAGTGTACATCTGTGAACATGGTGGGTGCGCACTGTCTGGATGTACATGCATAGTGGACACATGGGACATGTGGCATACCCTGTTGTACACATTGTTAACATCTCATAGCATCTTTCAATGGCCAGTATGCATTCTACTACAGTTATGTACTAACATGGGTAGACGTGTGTATGACATGGGTTGACACTATGCTGTGGGTGATACTGTTAATATCTGTCAATGATTTGCGGTCTGGTAGTATACACAACCTCAACAGCATGACTATAAGCAATCATTGGATGATGTCCTGACAAATGACACACAGTAGTAGGGAACCCAGTATCAATTGGATCCTTCCGGTGCTACACTATAACACTAACCAGTGGTAATGACCGCCACCCATTACTGTGACCACACCTGTGTGTCATATAGCCCCCTTAGGTACATGCAGACACACTAGGGATGTGTCCATCCAAATCTGGGAATGCATGGATTGGCCTACAATGCATTCCCTGGATGGGATGCATATCCTACACAAGGGTATCATACAGACAGATACCTGTTGTCTGATACATGCTATATAGCAGTAAGCCGACTATGGCATAGTCATCCTCATGTACTATACATACTATCCCGTCAGTACCACACAGGTGGCAGCCCTCAACATGTATGTTGGGTACCATTGTGTACATACAGACCCATGTTATGTCATGGGTCCCTTGATATCCACATATCCATAGGTATTGTGGAGTCCCAAGGTGTATCACATAAGACATTAGAGGCCTGAATGCATATCCACAAGGTAGTCGTACACCTATAAAGACTGTCCATTCTTGGCAGACTTTGTTGTGTATGACCATGTCTGACATATACCCCAGGCATATACCCTCACTCACACTACTCTTAAGTAACTGTCATGGGTGTGTGTGCCACAGATGACCTTGGCCACAGAACACGACAGTGGACGGCTGTGTCACATACATACATATATAACCTACGATCTGAGAAGCAGCGGAACAACCTGTCAGTGGAAACAAATGTATTCATGTAGTATGCAGGCTTCACACCTATGTACTGATTGAGGGGACATATACACATATATATTTGCCACGCAGATACCTGATGTGTGCAATGCACTTACTGTCATCATACTATGTCATACCATGGTAAAAGCAAAACCCACACTGTATTGACCAATAGTGTAACACACAGTCAGCATTTGCAGGATTCAAACCCCTACCTAACTATGTTATGATACTAGAGAGAGACACATTAACACAGCGCGCTATTTGCTTTACTGGCTGGTTTCTCTTCTCCTGCTGTATTTGTAGGATGGTGACATCATCAGACTTTCCAAAGAGGAATGTACCTCTTTTAGTGTGTTTTCACAGTCTCCAAAAAGGACACTTCTTTCAAAGACAATTGCAAGCATACACACTGTTTGCAAGATTCAAACCCCTACCTAACTATGTTATGATACTAGAGAGAGACGCATTAACATGGCACGCTATTTGCTTTACTGGCTGATTCTCCTTCTCCTGCTGTATTTGTAGGATGGTGACATCATCAGACTTTCCAAAGAGGAATGTACCTCTTTTAGTGTGTTTTCACAGTCTCCAAAAAGGATCCTCCTTTCAAAGACAGTTGCGCACACACACACACTGTTTGCAGGATTCAAACCCCTACCTAACTATGTTATGATATTTGAGAGAAATGCATTAACATGGCATGCTATTTGCTTTACTGGCTGGTTTCCCTTCTCCTGCTGTATTTGTAGGATGGTGACATCATCAGACTTTCCAAAGAGGAATGTACCTCTTTTAGTGTGTTTTCACAGTCTCCAAAAAGGACACTCCTTTCAAAGACAATTGCACACATACCCCCTCCCCCCACACACACACACAAACACTGTTTGCAGGATTCAAACCCCTACCTAACTATGTTATGATACTAGAGAAAAATGCATTAACACAGCACACTATTTGCTTTACTGGCTGTTTTTCTTCTCCTGCTGTATTTGTAGGATGGTGACATTATCACACTTTCCAAAGAGGAATGTACCTCTTTTAGTGAGTTTTCACAGTCTCCAAAAAGGGAACACCTCTCAAAGGAAACTGCACACATACTATGCTATGATACTAGAGAGAGACGCATTAGCACGGCGCGCTATTTGCTTTACTGGCTGGTTTCCCTTCTCCTGCTGTATTTGTAGGATGGTGACATCATCAGACTTTCCAAAGAGGAATGTACCTCTTTTAGTGTGTTTTCACAGTCTCCAAAAAGGACACTCCTTTCAAAGACAATTGCACACATACACACACACACACACACACTGTTTGCAGGATTCAAATCCCTACCTAACTATGTTATGATACTGGAGAGAGATGCATTAACATGGCACGCTATTTGTTTTATTGGCTGGTTTCCCTTCTTCTGCTGTATTTATAGGATGGTGACATCATCAGACTGGACATGGTGATGTGTGTACACTTTGTTTTATGCCATTCCAGGAATGGTCCATGTGGGTCAGCAGGTGTCAACAGCTTGAACAAGACCTCAGAATCCTTACCTTGTGTGATCTATCTGTGGACACATTGACATTCCGTCATATGTCAACACATATTTATGCACAGCTTGTTGGTTTTGTGGATACTACATGTGTCTGGGATGTTGATAAAGGGCTATTCAAAGTCTATGTGACACATGTGTAGATGTGTTCATTGATGTATGTCCTGGGTGGCTGCCTTGCAAACAGTCTAGCATGTTTGGGAACCATGATCCGCACATGAACATACCACAGTTGGTAGGGCTGTGTGTATGTCAGCTTCCAATAGCTCTGTTTATGACTGCAACCATGATGGACTCCATAACCTTGCAGATCAGACCTCATAGGCATACTGGACTTGACTTCCCATGGTGTGTTGTGCACCAACACTTGTGGGGAGTGCCATATGTAGCTGTGACACATTCAACGGTTCCACATCCTGTGTAGGGGGTGAGGCTCAGCTGACTGTTCAGGTGCATGATCTGTTTGTTCTATAGTTTGTGCATGACACATATTGGGAATCAATGTATTCCACCTGCTGCCATGCTTTTGGCAGTGGGGGTAGCTGCTCATCCATTCTACATGTGATATCTCCTGGTATGTTGATGTGGACTATTGTCAGTGGGGGATGGGTATGTACATATGGGCCTGTCTGTCATGATGTCGGCATTGTCACTCAGATACAGTTGGCCCTGACTTAGGACATATATAGGTGTACATTGATATTTATGACATAGCTGAAGGAGGTGTCATGATTCAGTCTGGACTCCTTCTCAGCTACTCTTTACAAAACACCAACGAACGTAAGCCACTAATCCCTGTTATACTCTTTTACACGCTTAACACCCTACTGATCCTTTGTGATCAGGCTACAGAGTATGTCATGATAATATCCTGGCATGTCCAGGGGTCGGTTTTGTGTGTACTCTTCAGTCCAGCTGGTGGATATTGTGATATTGACACAATGTCACATCTGCCTCATGTACACAGACAACCCTCTCCTCCTCCTGACAAACTCAGATATATGTGTGAGATGCACCTATATAGACATACAGGGAGCTGAACACTTTTGACCCATGACTGGCACAGTCTATCAGGTGGTGAAGGTAACCACACACACCACATATCAGTCTCACATATCCTCTAGCAACAGCACTCAAACCACATTAGCACACATAGACATACTCAGATGCTGTAAATGCACTCTACCTAAGCAGCAGAGACCTCCAAAGCAGACACACACACACCTGCTACCCCACTACAATACCCACATATCATAATGTTCACAATGTCAGTGTGCCACACAGTCACTGCCCTTCGGGCTAAACAACACACCTAATACACTTGTAATAGGTGACACTTATTGTCAGACACACTGACGTACCACTCACCAGCCCTAACAAGGGAATAGTCACTTTGGGCTGTCTGTTGGATGCCAGGATCTGCCGCATAACACAGGCAGTCAGGTCACTCCAAAGCAAGTACAAGACTGGCACCATCATTGTCCATGCTGGTGTGTATAACCTCAGACGTTACTCCCTGGACCACATGACATGATACATGGAGGAACACTCTGATCATGTAGCCCAGGCCAGTATGACCCTGACCTTGTCTAGCATCTTACACCCACCAATTATGATGTCACAGTATACAGACACACATATCACATTTAACAGTTGCCTAACAAATTTGTTTCATTCATAGGGGATACAGTGTCTGTCAGCGTATGGTGACATGCTCAACATGCCATGTAGCTTCACTATGGACAGCTTGCACCTGTCACCCTTGGACTTTGGAATGCTGGCTATGGCTCTTGCTACCATCATAGTGCCTTTTCTAAGCAGGGCTCAGAAGACAAACCCACCTCCATAGACATTACAGGTTAAATGAAACTAAGGGTAATGCTGCTCAACAACAGTTGTGTTAACCTCATATTGTGGCCACTCAGGACTCTCCTCAGTATGGAGGATAGCAATATCTGTGCACTGACAGACACCTGGTTCAGGCTTGCTTATGCACACCAGCACTACCAGGTTATGTTTCATACCATGCTGTCTGACAACAGGACTTGGAACAGACAACACAACTAGGGGGAGTATCCATATACATCACAGATACACACACCTCCAGGTTAGTAGCACTGCACAAAGCATCACAGACCATACATATACAACTACCATTGTGCAATACTGCCTTTCAGTTTGTTGCCTGCTACAGAACACACTCCCAAACTCAGGAACCACACTCGGCTTTTGTAGGAACTATGGAGAATATGACGTTCTCCACAAACACCATTATATTGTGTGACTTCATATACACAAATATTGACTGGGGATACTACTCAAGCCCCGACACCCTCACCCAACAGTCGCTACAATTTGTGGACTCATATGCCATGGCACAACCAGTCAGCACAGCCACAAGGGGGAATACATATTGGACCTGATCATCATCAACATGGGGACTCTATGTTCCACACCAGCGATATACCCCTCATTGGTAAGGTCAGAACATACATGTATCTCACAGGACATACATATACCCTCCACACACCCATCCTGGGTAATCTTGGTGAACATCTCATGAGCCAACATCTCACTTCACTGAAGCAAGGTGGTATCCTTCAGAGATCCTGGGACAGTGGCATATACAGCTCACACTGCTGCATCCTTTACATACACATTCTATGGACACCTAGTGGACTGCATGGATTGTGCTATCCCAAATAACAACAGGACCCACTACTACAATGGCAGGGGACCTGTCTGGTAGACCCCAGCCATTAATAAGCTGTACAACGTCAGGAGGAAGCTACTACATGATAGAGCACAATCCCAGACTGGGAAGGCATCTGTGATCTGTACTAGCAGACAGCTACAATCACTCATGGACTTTTCTAAGGGCCGCTTCTACCAGACAATTGCAACAGACATGTAGGACTATCACACGGCCTTCTTCAGTTATGTCAGGAACCTGGGTGGACACTCACTGATATGCTGTGAGTTACTGTATACTGACTAAACCTACCCTGAACCCACTGGCATTGCCTACATCCTGGCAAACAGGTTCAGTGCAGATGCCTCCCACCCATCTCCCCTAAGGAGCAACTATCCATCCCAACAGAGTATAACCTCCCTGACATCACACAGTAACAGGTGAGTGCTGCCCTCCCCTCAGCGTACATCACAGTATCAATGTGACCAGATGGTGTCCCAGCCTGCATCCTACACGAGCATCATGACAAATGCAACCCTCACATTACATCACTGTTCAATATCGGAGTTACCACAGGATATGTACCCAAGGAATGGTGTACTGTGACTGTGGTCCCGCTCCACAGAGTTGGTGCCACAACGGACCACAGACAATATTGCCCTATAAGCCTATGTAGCCTGTTCTGCAAAGCTATGGAGCATATTGTCATAGGACTCATACACATAGACATCAGGAACCTACAGACACTGTGTCCTACACATTTCAGCATTGTTGTGGGCAGATCTTGCCTCTTGAACCTGTTTGTATTCTTTAAATGGCTAACAGGTCCATCGACATAGGGACAGCTGTCCACACAGCCTACCTGAACCTTGCAAAACCCTTCAACACAATAACCCACTGGGCCATTATGCATAGGCTCACCAGTGTCAATATGGACACATATCTCACACAATGGATTGATACCTAGATCAGGGATAGCACCCACATGGTCAGAATTGCAGGTGCCATGTCTGACTATACACCAGTTACACATGGCATCCCACACGGCTTGGTCCTGGGACCTCTCTTGTTCAGTATATATTTGTCTTATGTACATGCTACCACAGGGGGAATATGGCTGAACATGTTTGCACTTGACTGCAAACTGGGTGCCATGATCAACTCTCCAGCTGCCACATGCATACTCAATTAGGGTCTCACAGAGATGGATGACTGGTGCCTGAGCCATGGCCTACAGCTAAATGCCATTAGTTGCATAGACATCCCCTTTGGGAGTAACAACATGCCCACACATTACCACATAGGTAGTACTCCATTACATATGGTAGGAGCTGTTAGGGGTTTGAGGACATGACTTGTTCGTACTGTCGCCTTTAACATTCACGTTGCCAAAGTGGTTGGACACACCTTCTATGTGGGCCACCTTATCCCATATGGTTTCACATCTAGATCGAGTGAGGTCATTGTGCCCCTATACTCATCACATCCATGCTTGGTTACAATGCCACATTTGGGGTGTACCTTACCTGACACCTGCAGCAACTGTACTGGCCACGGAAGGTCCTCACCAAGCAGATCTAGGGACTCACACAGATGCCCTGCATAGTTCAGATGCAGTAACTCCAGCTCTACTCAGTCGCTTACCACCTACTCAGATATGATGTTTGCCTGTTGTTTACAGATATACCCAACCCAGAATTACTGGACATGCTCCACCTCAGGATATCCAACTCCCTTGGAGCTACACACTCCAGGGACGTATAGCTCAGCACAGATGTTAATAGGACATTGTGGAGGGACAGATTCTTATCCCAGAGGCCCCACTCACAACAGAATGTAATCCCAGTTTCACATAGGCAGAGCAACCCACTGACCACCTACTGGAGACATCTTGATGACTGTATGGGTGATTGTATATTTACCCCTGGGATATCTTCTGTGTCCCTGCTAGACAGTGGCACACTAGCCTAAACGTACATGGGATATCTTGTATGACCTACTATTCACACACACAGTGTAGTAATCTGACTGGGTTGCGAATGCCAAACACACCCTGGCTAGGCTTGTACATGCCCTAGGGCAGATAGCCTAGTATTGACCTCTGAACATATGCTAATGTTCAAGATGCACAATGTTTATTGCTGATACTGTTTGCAGGTCTTTATCATCTTTGCTTTACCAGTTTCCATGAACAACTTCGGTATCTGCAGAACATATTTGATTATGACAGGGTTCCACTATATTATAGATGTGTGTGTTGTCATATAACTGTGTGCACAGGGCAGATTGCTGTATAGTGACAGATTCCTGAGTTAACACATGCAACTGCCAGATATGCGTGGCCCACTGCTGTACTCAGACATGGCCTAAGTGTGTGAGCATGCCCAGTTTTGCCATTCCATGTTTTGTTGCCTGACATTTGTCTCATTTATTCAAGTGTGTGAGCATGCCCAGTGTGACCCTTCAGTATGTTGCTATCTGAGGTCCACTACATTTGTTGATGTGTGCGAACATGACCAATATTAACATTTATACTGTGTGTGTTGGAAGTCAGGTTCTGTTCTCACTGCAGGACTCACCTTTGTGTCATAACTCAACAAGGATTATGCTGTACCTGCAGGGTTTCCATGGAATACTTTGCATAGACTTATCAACATTCCGTCATACAGGTGGGCCACTGCAATACTATCATGGTTTAGTGGTTCAGTACTTTGGCTATAGTGCACAGTATCCTGGGTTCGAGGCCCATCACTGCTTTATATTTTCATACTGAGCAGACCAGACTGCTTAAGGGTCTGTTAAGCAAATATGAGCATGTTGGCTTTTGTTCAGCTATGCCCTACTTAGACCAGGCTTGTCCGACATTGCTCACTATTCACCAACATTGCTGGACGTTGCCCAATATTACTGAACATTGACCACAGTTGTGCTAGTTGGTGTGTGCGATTTTCTTTGCATATACTACATGGTGGTAATTGCTGTTTAGCACTGCTTTATATTGCTTAACACATGGCATTCATGCCTTAGGTAGTGCTGCAGGGCTGCCTATGTCGGATGCACATACTACACTCCCTGCACATGTTTGGAAGCAGGTAGTGTCAACTTAGGCATCCCTTTTACTTTATGTGTGAGTCGGAGAGAGGTATCATTTCCAGAGTTCCTACTGAGCCAGTGTATGTGCTATGCGTTGCCTCTTTGCCAAGGCCAAAGCATACTGGGCACACCTCCTTCTGCCTACTGGGGCAGGCTCAGGTTGTTCCTCCTCTGAGTCACGCTCTGCCTGTGATGGCCTTGGCAATGGTGGGGGGCTGTTTGGCCCAGGCCTATGCTGGTCCTGCTGCAGCTGTTTTCACAGGATCATATTATGTAGCATAGCACATACAATGACAATTTGGGTACATGTAGTTGTGAGTACTGCAAGGCTCCACCAGATGTGTCCAGGCACCGGATCCGTGACTTGAGCAGCCCAAACACATGCTCTATTACATTACGTGTTTGTGCGTGTGCCTCATTATGGCGTTCCTGTTCAGGTGTGTGTGCATTTCTGATGGGTGTCATCAGCCATGGCTCCAGTGCATAGCCAGCATCCCCCACTAGGTGACCATTTGGGATGTCCCCATTGGCAAATGTCTGGTACAGCTGTGTCAGATGCCAGATATGGGAATCATGGTAGCTTCCAGGGCAGCCTGCACACACATTCAGTATTATGCCCTGGGCATCACACACAACCTGGCAGTTGATGGAGGGGAAGCCCTTGTGGTTGAAGTAGACCCTACCCCGCTCGCTGGCTGGTGCTTTGATGCGTATGTGCGTGCAGTCTATTGCACCCACTACCTCAGGGTATTTCGCTATTTGCTGGAAGAGACGCATATTGCTGGCCAATACCTCATGGGAATTGGGGAAATATACATGATCACTGACATGTGCTGACATGGCATCCAGAAACTGGTGTAGTACCCTGGATGCTGATGCCTGTGATATCCCCATCATATCACCAGTTGGTCTCTGGAAGGTACCTGTTGCTAGTATTCTTAGGCCAACACATACCTTGGTTTCCACTGGGATGTTTTCCCCTCTGTTGGTTCTGTGTGTGAGGCATGGCCTGCACAGCTCAACAATTTGCTGCAGGAGGTTTCTGTCCACTCTATAGCGCTCCACTATCTCCAGCTCATGTAGCCCCTGGTAGGTTACCCTGGGCCTGTACACTCTTCTCCGTCTCCTCACTGTGGGTTGTCCTGCAGCATTTCCATTGTCACCACCCTCAGCATGTTGCATATGTTGCCTTATAACAGCAATGGCAGCCCCTAACATTTCTTTGTCTCAGTAAAGCTTTTTCAGTTTTCACTTCTATTAGATTACTGCAGTGTCTCTTGTGAGAAACATAATGGACTGCTGTTTGCAGAGTTTTAAGTGCTAGGCTGGGCTGGGCTAGTGTACTGCCTGTGTAATTGCCTGATTCTGATTGTTTTCACCTGCTAGCTCTGCTAGTACTCCCTGGTAGCTTCCTACTATTTGTTGTGCTTCCTTTTTCCTTTCTGCTTCCTCAGGGGGGAGCGTCGCGCACACAAGTGCAAACACGTGCACAGCTGCTAACATGCGCGCACACATGCTTACATGGACTAAAACTTGCTTATTCAGGTTAAAACGCGTGCACACCAGCACAAACGTGCTTTAAACAGCCTTATACATGCTTACTCCGGCTTAAACACGCGCACTCACGCTTACATGCACGCACACTGTCTTACTCGGGTTTACACGTGTGCACACACGCGCATACCAGCTCAAAAAGAAACTTTGGTGTTATCTACGGCATACACCTTCCATTTCTTGCCTTTCCCTAGCCTACCTGTTGACACACCTCTTTCTATGATGTATAAATGACAACTGACACATGCCACTCTGCTCCAATGAGCTTCCCTTCTTTCATACATACCCCCCGTGATGTCACCTATCTTCTACTCTGTTACTCCCCATATCCTACTCCTACACTCCACTGGCTGTCCTCATTTGCTATGTAAACTTGCAATTCACTATCCTAACACTCATTTACATAGGATTGCCTACTAATGCTTGGTTACATGTCTTAGACTGAGCTTCCCCCCTTAGCAACCGCTACTCGGTGGCCATGTTGTCTTCAGCCTGCCATTCCCTTGCATTGAACATTAACAATTTCTATAAATTCCACATTTGTGGGTTTTAATTTTTAGTATTCTGGGTTTTAGAGCGCAGCCCGTTTGCATGGCGCTGCGCTACGCTTAAACGTCGGAAATCGGTGAAAAAAATATTTTTATTTTTATATTGCATCAGGAAACATTTCCAATGGCCATATATTTGGCCATTGGCATGCTTCCTGCACTGGATGCAAACTTTATTTGGAGCTGTCAAGGCTCCGTTTTGCTATTTGCGAACGGTACTCAGTTGTCAACTGAGTACATTTCTGCAAATAACACTGCTCTTACTCAGACAGGTACGGGTTTCCTGAATCGCAAATCTACCTCATTTGCATGCCTTTCGCCTGCAATTGAGGTAATTTGCATATCCCTGCCCTGTCTGTGTAAGAGCCGTTTTAGGAGCTCTCTTACACGCCCCTACAGGCTGTTCCTGGATCGCTTGTCGGACATGATGGCTTAATGAAGTCTTATACTACTCTTAGACTCCGTGTAAGCCATCGTGAATCCGGCCCTATGTATTAAATACTGAAAGAGACTCTGGTAATGAAATATCAAGCGTCTCAGTGCCAGATTACTGGGTATGAAGCATGATTGATAGACGTCCACAAAATGTTTTGTAAAGTAAAGTCATTTAATTGAAACTACTTTATCTGAAATCACTGCAATTTAAAATAAAATTTGAAACTGCTTTTGTACAAAACAAACAAACAAGTATATGTATTTTTGCAAGGAAACAAATTCCCACCATCCTTGTACCAGCACCTCATGTGGGGGGGCTTTGCCACCCACACCCCCTTGTTCAATATAATAATGCCATGGTTGCACAAGTGTTGTGAAATGACAAACAAATTGTGAGAAAACAATGTTTCTATACATTTGTAGCACTTGACTAAACAAAATACATGTGCACTAAAACAGAGTAAAATGTGCACATCTATGTACACATTTCAACAAAACATAAAACAAAATCAGAACTTACCAGAATAAACTGTGCAACACTTACAATGAAACTAATCTACACTAAAATAATAGAACATGCAAATTCACTCAAATTATCTAAAACCAGATTTCAACATTCGTGTTTCAATAAAACTGCATTCAGTGGTAAGAGACTGATTCAAACTGTAGAACATTGCTGCCCATCAGAACACTTGGTGGAGGGATACTGTATCATTCCTCAGAGCAATCAAAGGCTTTTGATAAGTAAAACTAACCAGGTTGTTGAAAACATGAAAGCAGAACATGTTGAGTGTCAGTGGATTGTGCTTTAGAAAGGCATTTTTGACATGTTTGCCATTTTTATGATTTGTGAAATCAAAGGCTGATGTGTTTAAGAGGGGTACAGCTGGAGTATTAGCTGTATTGTATACTGCATTTTAATAAATCGGTTTACTGAAATAATATTAATAAAATGTGAACATTTGAAAGGAAGTTCTGCATGGTGTCTTTATTTGTGCAGGTGATATAACCGCCTAACTAGTAAATCAGAAACAATGTAATTGTAGCTGCTTTGAAGTTTTTTCTGTTACACTGTAACAAGATTTAATAAGGTAAGGGGAAAGAATATGACTATAGGAAAAGAAAGTTGGAGACACGGCAAGATGGAATTACTCTTCAAATCAGGGAATACAGTGCTCTTAGGGTCACTGTCTGGGGACGACAAGGATGGAATTAAGTGGAAGGAGAAGAAGGGTGAAGTATAATTTACAATTACCAGGTGAAAGAGGCAGAACATGAAAAAATTCAAGATGGCAGATATTTTGAATATGTACATATCGCTTTTGCAGTTTCATTGGAAGTTTTATACACGTTGTCGCCTCATAGCAAGACGTTGTCCTGTTCGATTCTCAGCTAGAGTGCCTTTTGTGTGGAGGCATACGTGAATGGGGCGTGCCTTCATTGAAGGTTGTGCATCAGGGCTGGTAACCCGGTACGTAAAAATCCACTACCAATCATTAGCGGACCGGAGTTCCGCTGTGGCGAGCCCTAACTGGGAAAAGCCAAAAAACACAAACATTCTGGTAAGCTTTGATTTTGTTTATGTTTTGTTGAACTGTACTTCATTCTCAAACATGATGATAACATTCTGTCTACCAGATGATTTTTAAGGTATATTTGCATAACCTGGGCTTTAGCTAATCTGGGATTCTGACTGAAGCCTGTTGATAAGGATAAGGTTTACATAATAAAAACTTTGTTGAGAGGGTTAGAGATGATAATACCATAATATACTGTAGACAAGAAAGAACTGCGGTGATGGTGCTGCGGTAGCGTTGTCGCCTCACAGTTAGACGTTGCCCATTCGATTCTCAGTTAGAGTGTCTTCTGTGTGTCGACATGCGTGAATGGGCGTTCCTTCGTTGAAGGTTGTGCATTAGGCCCGGCAAGCCAGCACGTAAAAATCTACTGCCAATCATTAGCAGACTGGAGTTCCGCTGTGGCGACCCCTAACCGGGAAAAGCCGAAAGACACAAACAAACAAACAAACTGTAGACAAGAAAACATTTAGCTATAAAAACATAGGTTATTGTCTACTGCCTTGAACAGTAAGGCACAGTACTATAGTGGAAGAAAAAAGTACAGTACAATCATTATGGGATATTTTGAAAAAAGATATGTAGATATACATGAGTACGATGTGAAAATATGTGATAAGAAACAGAGAGTGAATCCTAAGGCATGTAACAAAGAGAGATGGAAAATGCTGTAGTGATATTAAGAAATATATAACCAGACTTTTGCTATAATAATTTAATATATTTAATATATTGCACAATTCTGCAATAAAATAGGATACATGGAATATTCTGTGGCAATCTGTTTATGGATGTTAGGTGGTAACAGAAATCTTAATCACAAAATTAAAAAAATTGAATGAATATACTTAAGATTGTGGCCTGACTTTCTGGAAGAAATCCAGCAGAATTTTTTGATTGTATGTGCTCTAAAGGATTTTTTTCAATCTTTAAGACATAGGAGTAGGGATATGAAATGAGGGAATTGCTGTGGTAAGATCGGTTTTGTATGTTTCATGAGTAAAAATGGGCTGCTGGTTAACATATGATAGGTTCATAGGTAGCTGCTAGGCTTGTAGGCCAGGAGATCATCTAGGAGCCCAGCCAAAAAAAAAAAAAACAGTTGCCCCCAAGCACTGTCTGCTTGAGTAACTTGTTCAAGTTCACAGCAGGGAAATGAGGTCTGAGGGGAATAAAACCCTATACTACAGGAACTATAGATGATAGCCTTAACACTCTGCACCAGTTGCCACACAAAATTATACTTTGTATCACTTCCCTGTGCAGGATCAAAACCTTGCATGTTCAGTTCTAGAATCAACACTAGAATCAGTGCACCAACTCTTCTGTAAAGGTACCTACTTGTGTTCAAGGATAGACTCACCAGAATAGGATACTAGAAAGGCATGGTGGGTTATAGCAACTGTGAAGTCTATCGTTTAATAGCTATATGTGATACATAACTATGTGTGCTTCAGAGTTTGTAAAGAATTACTAAGTTGAGTTCTTCCAGCTCCTGCATCATCAAGCCTGATCCAATGAAAATCTACTCAATAAAACTCAGGAATGGTCTTTTTGGGGATGTAGAGCTCTCCTTACTGTTAGTGATAGACAAGTGGGGATTCAATGGATCTAGCTTGAAAATCCAGGACTCAGTAAACCCAGTTCAATGATACACATTGTGCCCATGCTACCACATGTATGATCTGACATTTACATTGTACCCATGTATCATCTGACATTTACATCGTACTCATGCTGCAACATGTATGATCTGGTATTTAGTTGGTACCCATGCTGTGACACATATGATCTGGCATTTATATTGTACCCATGCTGCAGCATGTATGATCTGACATTTACATTGTACCCATGCTGCAGCATGTATGATCTGACATTTACATTGTATCCATGCTGCAACATGTATGATCTGACATTTACACTGTACCCATGCTGCAAAATGAATGATCTGGAATGTACATTGTACCCATTCTGCAACATGTATGATCTGGCATTTACAGTGTAACCATGCTGCAACATGTATGATCTGACATTTACATTGTACCCATGCTGCAGCATGTATGATCTGACATTTACATTGTACCCATGCTGCAGCATGTATGATCTGACATTTACATTGTATCCATGCTGCAACATGTATGATCTGACATTTACATTGTATCCATGCTGCAACATGTATGATCTGACATTTACATACAGTGTACCCCATGTGCAACATGTGATGATCTGACATTTACATTGTACCCATGCTGCTTACATTGTATCCATGCTGCAACATGTATGATCTGACATTTACATTGTATCCATGCTTCAACATGTATGATCTGACATTTACATTGTATCCATGCTGCAACATGTATGATCTGGCATTTGCAGTGTACCCATGCTGCAACATGTATCATCTGACATTTACATTGTAACCATGCTGCAACATGTGTCATCTGACATTTACATTCTACCCATGCTGCAACATGTGTCATCTAACATTTACATTGTACCCATGCTGCCACATGTATGATCTGGAATTTACATTGTACCCATGCTGTAACATGTATGATCTGACATTTACATTGTACCCATGCTGTAACATGTGTGATCTGGAATTTACATTGTACCCATGCTGTAACATGTATGATCTGACATTTACATTGTACCCATGCTGCAACATGTGGGATCTGACATTTACATTGTACCCATGCTGCAACATGTATCATCTGACATTTACATTGTACCCATGCTGCAACATGTGTCATCTGACATTTACATTCTACCCATGCTGCAACATGTGTGATCTGACATTTACATTGTACACATGCTGCAACATGTATGATCTTACATTTACATTGTACCCATGCTGCAACATGAATGATCTGGCATTTACATTGTACCCATGCTGTAACATGTGTGATCTGGCATTTACATTGTACCCATGCTGCAACATGTATGATCTCACATGTACATTGTACCTATGCTGCAACATGTATGATCTCACATGTACATTGTACCCATGCTGCAGCATGTATGATCTGTCATTTACATTGTACCCATGCTGCTACATATATGATCTGGCATTTACATTGTACCCATACTGCAACATGTATGATCTGGCATTTACATTGTACCCATGCTGCCACATGTATGGACAGGCATTTACATTGTACCCATGATGTCACATGTAAGGACTGGCATTTGCATTGTACCCATGCTGCCACATGTATGGTCTGACATTTATTTATAGTCTTGTGACAAAGATTCATAACTATATAAGGCAACATTACTTTAAAGATAAAGCACATATAGTAATGAATGGTTCCGTAAAACGTGATCTAATTTTCTGGACATATTTTAGCACTGTCATATGCTTCCTGAGGTTATATTCTTCAAATCTCACCATGACTAACCCAATTCAATAAAAGCTGATGTCTTGCCACAAGACTGCTTTCAAAACAACGTTGAGAAAAGTATATTATTTGGGTGGTGCAGCTTGTCACACTCTTTATATAGTGGGCTATGTTTCCTGCACGCCCCAGACTTATGTAACTAACTTTGAGATTGTGACATCTCAGGGTAGATCTTGGCGTATAGGGTTGTCATATTAATAGGCTGATTGTAGTTATAAACACAAAGTAACTTGAACATACCTCTCAATGTTTTTGCTCAATAATTCTGGACAAAAAAACTAATGGAGTGACCAATGTCTAAAATGAAAGACAATTTATAGATATTACTCTAATTTACTTAAAAAATGATATAACAATAGATTTTGCATTGACTTGCATTTTTGTAACAGTAATAATTATGAAACTCTAATGCCTGGCATTACTGACTAATTGAAATTTTTAGTGATTTACCAGAAAAATTAATCATTGCATGAGGGAGGTGGCAAAACTTTGCGACAAAATCAGAGGTGCTCTTCAAAGTCAGGGACAGCTGGAATTTATGAATCAGGCTCTACAGACTAAGAGGTGGTGAATCTCATTTAGCAAAATATATGATTACCTATTTTCGTTGTTACTGACTAGCTTTAGCTTTCCTTTCAGTAAGAAAAGCAAATATCAGTTATGTATTTTATGTTAAAGCCCTTCACATCTTTGAACCACTGTTCTTCACTGACAAATGCCATGAGTTTTTATAGCATTCTCCTGAACTGTCACTCATTCCTACAGATGGGGCATTAGTATGGTATCTTATCTGAATGACGGCAGCTGAAATGTAGTCCCTTGTCCCATAAATGCTAAACTACAATGCTATTACTGTCATAGGCATGCAATCACCTTATGTGGGGATCAAACCCTTCATATTCTGCCTTCCTGGCATTAATGGTTAATGTACATTCCTCTCCGTCATTGATACGTCAGTGAGCAATGCCATGACTGTCTGACAGTTAGAATAGAGGATTGAGTCGATATGCCATTAGCAAGCTGTTTCCTGTAGTCTAGGATTTGATTCTCTTAGCTTCCATTTGCTTACTTTGTGATTCTAAACAAATCACTTAACCAGGTAGCACTCCTGAAAAGGGACACTAGTGTTCAGTTGGTTTACCTGGTTAATAAGTATGTTTCTTTTTGTACTCACTTCTTTTGGTAGTAAGCATCATGTGTTAACCTCTCTTTAAGGCAGTTGATTTTCTGTTGTCCCCTTATAGTCTGTCACATATATGTTTTTGGCTTCTCTCAGGTTTCGCTGATGTTGAGATATCTGTAACCCACAACATTCTGAAAGATATGGCTCTCTAATTGCCTTGTGTACCCATTTCAATCTTAAACTACCTGTAACAAAGATTCATTCCTGTACAAATTCACTTCTGTATACTGTGCATTCATTTCAAATCTTGCAACTTTCATGTAGCCACATTATGAGAAGCTAGCCATGGGGATAGCCCATGTTGCAAGTATTAGCCAAGAGGCAGAGGATGTCTGACGCGAACACATATAAAAAATGCCCAATGAAGGTATTGAAAAATTATTGAATTAAGATATGCCTATTTTTAAGAAACGCAAAAGAATTCATAGGAAAATTACACGCACATGCTAATTTTTATAATGAAAACACAAATTTAAAGCTACAGATTCAGAAACTGACATTTCTGTTTATGAATTCAATTTCAAATTTCAGTAGAAACTAAACCACAACCTATGTTCCTTTTGTAATAGAAGTACAGGGATTCTGTTGCTGTGCATTCCTGATTACTTCATGGCTGTGATAACTGTCATATTTGTGTGTTATTAGTGTGCATGTTTTTAGAGATATAGAGGAAACAGCTTCATGTATATGACTCCTGTGTCAATGTTCATAAAATGCAGTGGCAAGATTCACAAAAGGTCATGTAGTGTGCAAAACTGTAAACTGGCACTTCACTGAACACTGACCAGTTCCTTGGCATGACTTCCAATATTTACTACCCTGAACTTGGACTCCTGGGCTCTGCTGTGGGAAATGTGCCTTCGTTCTCAGAGACTTATGTGAGGTTAAACAATAACACTCTAGCATATCTGTTAACAGTGCTGGAAATGGAATACAATGACTGCAGTTTTACTGAACCATGTTCTGTAACAGCAAAGCACATCAGACTGAAATGAAGTAAGAATGAGAGAAACTGAGAGTGCAGAAATCTTGGTTACCAATGTGCTGTACTTTTGTAGTCCACCAGCAGGGAAATGACTGATAGATAAGCAACTAACACATGTATGAGTCCTTTACTAATTCAAGGTTTTCCTGCTTATAGCCGATAGTCTATAGCATGTGACAGTGATATTAAGTAGACTATAAAAATGAATTTTTTGTCATGCAA
This sequence comes from Protopterus annectens, assembly GCF_019279795.1. Taxonomy (NCBI): domain Eukaryota; kingdom Metazoa; phylum Chordata; order Ceratodontiformes; family Protopteridae; genus Protopterus; species Protopterus annectens. Next base: position 415,204,198 of record NC_056740.1, on the reverse strand, counting down.
GAAGCTATCAGTGTCCCCTTTCTGTTCTTTTTTCAGACAAGAAAGTGTCTGTTGTGCTGTCTTGTTTCTGCAAGTGTGTAGCTAGCTGCTTGTTCCTGTACATAACAAAGGATTTGCTGTCATTGTCACTGTGCTGAGTCAGTTCCTGTTGGAACATTTCAGAAGAGTCCTGCAGTTCCTGACATGTGAAAGGGAGGGATTGCAATAGAGAGCAGACTTATATTCTGCTAGGTATGTTCCTAATAGGACAAACAGAAAAAAAAATTGTGGTGGCACAATGGATTCGGCTCTACTTTCTTGCAGACAGCAATAATGATGCATTACAGTTGTGTGGCATCGGTGATTAAAATCATTGCCTTATTCCATACTTCAAGTCATGCAATCAGTGTAATTAGTGTACTTTAACACACACATAATTAATGAAACATTATACATATGTCAGTTACATACCACAAAGTGGCTTACATGATTTCATGGGTTTTCTCACTGTGAATATAAAATGTCTAAGAATGTGTTTTTTTTAAATAATTAGATTGTATTTTATTGATTTAGATAAAAGTTATAGAAGTAGTAGCCTAAGCCTGGGACTGCATCATGCTGGGATAATATCATGTCTTCTGTAACGGCTCATGATAACACACTTACTGTAAGCTTAAGATTCATTAAATGTAGCTGCTCTATTACAGCTAGTACAATAATGCAGTTGTGATGTTATCGGTTTATCAATATACAACAGCTGTTAACATATCCACACATTGAGGGTGTAGCTTCCATTCCCATGCAGGACTGAGGTCATATGTTAAAGAAAACTGGTATCTTAATATAATGTAAGGAATGCTATAGCAGTGAGATATATTGCCTTTTGGGTGAAATGTTAAATGGAGGTCTCTTCTATCAGTGCTGGTCTTTGTGCTGCTGTGATAGACATCCAGGTGCAAGGAAAAATACCAAGGCATTATTTGTAAAAAGAGTAATATAGCTACACAGTGTATTGTCCAACAAAGACTAATTTACAGAATTATAATGCACAGTCCAAGAGGATAGTGTGAATACTGGGCTTTGCAGCAAACAAAATGTTTCCTTTACTCCAAACCTGTGCAACTCCAGAGCAATAATACTTGGTCAACAGGAATGTTAGTGCAGTGACGAGCAGCTTGTCCCCTTTCAAAAACATGGTTCAGTTTTAATTTCAAACCATCTGCAAATGTTATCACTTGATGAATTTAATCATGTTGTATTGCAGAAAATAACTGAATGTATCATCCAGTGGTATACCTCTCAACTGTATAGATTTTTGCAGATTGTTCAGATTTTTGCCTCCTATTGTTGGCTCATTTTTAATAAAATTGTGTTTTTTGGCAAATTATTGAAGATTAAAGTCAGAAAATGATGACAGACATTTGACTTTCAGACTTCATACCCTTCAGAAAATTCATGCTAATGTAAAACCTCTTATTCTATCAACCTTCTAACTTTGTAAGAGCAATATTTAAAAATTGTCACTATTTTTGGGCATTTGCCCCCCCTATTATTTATGGCTTTGTCCATATTTTTTGCTCTAAGAGGTTGAGAGGTATGTCCAGTGGGGCTGTTCCAGCAAGTGGGATTTGACAGGATAGATTCTGGCATCTACCTTTGGCAGACTGATATGCTTCTGACGACAATCCCTTCCCATGAAACTGCTGGATGTAGTTTCCAGGCTATGTGTGGACACTAATTCCCACTACATGTCCACGTCAGTACCAGTCATAAACATTGGGCTGGATTTACAAAAGCTGGCAAGGAGTGCAAGAAGAGTGTAGGAGCTCATGGAGGCAATATGTCTGCTGTGCAATCCAGGTACAGCCAGCAGGGGCGTGCACGCGAGCTGCTAAAGCTACTCTTGCACGGACAGCGTAATGGTATGCAAATTACCTCATTTGCTGCTGAAAGCTATGCAAATTAGGTAGATTTGCAATCCAAAAAACACTAATCTGTCCATGGAAGATTAGTGTTATCTGCAGAAATGTGCTCCGTTGGTAACGGAGTACCGTTCTGCAAATAGCTAAACAAAGCTATGACAGCTCCAAATAAAGGATGCATATGGTTGAGGAAGCATGCCAATGGCCAAATATAAGGCCATTGGCATTTATAAATGTTTAAAATTATTACAATCTAAATTTTTTTTCCCAGTCTCTGATATTTAAGCGTAGCGCAGCACCGCGCAAACGTGCGTCGCTTTAAAAAAACTGAAAATAATTAAAAAATAGCCATTTTCACTAAAAAACGTATCCTGACATGCAGGTGAATGGCAGGCTGAAGACAACATGGCCATTGAGTAGTGGTTGCTAAGGGGGGGAGCTCAGTGAGAGAGATGTAACCATGCATTAGTAGGCAATCCTATGCAAATGAGGATAAGGATATTGAATCCCAATTTTCCCCAGCATGTGAGCCATGTACCAAGAGTGTAAGTGTAGGAGTAGGTGAGTAGTAGAGTAGAATATAGGTAACATCATGAGGGTGTGTGTCAGAAAGGCTGTAAGCTAATCGGAGCACAGTGTATTGTGTTTGCCCTGAGTTGCTCAGGATTGCAAGAGGCGTGTCTACAGTTGTCCTTTTTGAAAACCAGAAACCAAAGGTGCACACCATGTAAATATCTGAAATTTCTTGCAAACGTGCACATGCTGTGTGCACGTGTTTGTGCGGCGCTGCCCCGAGCGGAAACAGAAAGGGAAAAGGAAGGAAAAGAAGTAGTAGGAAGTTAACCAAGGAGAACTAGCAGAGCTGCCAGGTGATATATATCAGAATCAGCCAATTACACAGGTAGCAGACTAGCCCAGCCCAGCCCAGCACTTTAAACTCTGCAAACAGCATTCTTCCCTGTTTTTTCCCAAGAACTCTGCAACACTACAGTATACAAAGAGGTAAAGCTTAAAAAATGTAAAGTCAGACAAAATGCTCTTGCTATCATAAACCAACATGTGCAAGGTGCTGAGGGTGGTGATGTTGTGAATGCTGCTGGGCAACCCACAGTGAGGAGACGGAGAAGAGTGTACAGACCCAGGGTAACCTACCAGGGGCTACATGAGCTGGAGATAGTGGAGCACTATAGGGTGGACAGAGACCTCCTGCAGCAAATTGTTGAGCTGTGCTGGCCATGCCTCACACACAGAACCAACAGAGGGGAACCCATCCCAGTGGATACCAAGGTATGTGTTGGCCTAAGAATACTAGCTACAGGTACCTTCCAGAGACCAACTGGTGATATGATGGGGATTTCACAGGCATCAGCATCCAGGGTACTGCACCAGTTCCTGGATGCCATGTCAGCACATGTCGGTGAGCATGTATATTTCCCCAATTCCCGTGAGGCATTGGCCAGCAATATGCGTCTTTTCCACCAAATAGCAGAATACCCTGAGGTAGTGGGTGCAATAGACTGCACGCACATACACATCAAAGCACCACCTGATAAGCGGGGTAGGGTCTACATCAACCACAAGGGCTTCCCTTCCTTCAACTGCCAGGTTATGTGCGATGCCCAGGGCATAATAATGAATGTGTGTGCTGGCTGCCCTGGAAGTTATCACGATTCCCACATCTGGCATCTGACGCAGCTGTAAGGACATCCCTGATGGTCACCTAGTGGGGGATGCTGGATACGCACTGGAGCCATGGCTGATGACACCCATCAGAAATGCACACACACCTGAACAAGAACGCCATAATGAGGCACACACAAACAAGAAACATAACTGAGCGTGTGTTTGGGATGCTCAAGTCACGGTTCCGGTGCCTGGACACATCTGGTATAGCCTTGCAGTACTCACCAACTACATGTACCCAAATTGTCATGGTATGTGCCATGCTACACAATATGATCCTGCAGAAACAGCTGCAGCAGAAACAACATGGGGCAGGGCCAAACAGCCCCCACCATTGCCAAGGCCTGCACAGGCACAGCGTGACTCAGAGGAGGAACAACCTGAGCCTGCCCCAGTAGGCAGAAGGAGGCATGCCCAGTATGCCCTGGTCTTGGCAAAGAGGCAACGCATAGCACATACACTGACTCAGTAGGAACCCTGGAAATGACACCTCTCTCTGACTCGCACATACAGTAAAAGGGATGCCGAACTTGACACTACCTGTTTTCAAACGTATAGGGAGTGTAATATGTGCATCCGACATAGGCAGCCCTGCAGCACCACCTGAGGCATGAGTCCCTATTTTAAGCAATATAAAGCACTGCTAAGCAAATTTTACCAGTATTGAGCATATTTAAATACAATTGCGCATAGCTGCACACCACGCTAACTAGCGCAACCTCGGGCAAAGTTGGGCAAGGTTGGGCAAAGTCAGGCAAGTAAAAATGTAAAGGCAAAGTCGAAAGCAAAGTCGGGTAAACACGCTCACACCTGCTTTACTGTTCCTTAACCAGTCAGGTCTGCCCAGCAGGAAAATAAAAAGCAGTGACAGGGCTCGAACTCAGGATACTGTGTATTATAGTCACAGTACTGAACCACTAAGCCATGACAGCATTTCACTGGCACAGGCACAACTTAAGTCACTCACACATACCAGTTGGGGGGGGTCACATACCTAACAGTCATAGCCAGCAGGACAATTGTAGACAAACGCAAACACAAACAAGTGCTGTATCATGCCCTCTGAAGAGGCATATGAGTAACCTCCCCCCAGGCCTATGCAGACAGATAACAGCAGGCCAGGCAGTGTGACGTGGGTTGGGTATGCTATGAAGTCATAAACTAATATGCATGTAATTGGAAGCTAAGGTCTGTAGTACAGTGGTATGCCTCAAGCCAGTACGATAGGCAACAGTACAGACTGAAATGGAGTACCTGACATAGCAGTGCAGGCCTAGCAAATGTGTATAAGTGTCAGGTGTACCCCTCATCCTATGTACACCCGCAGTAACAATCAGGTGTGCCCCCTCCCGGGTAGAAATGTACAAACAATAGCTCCCCCCCCCGTATGTAGAAATGTTGATAAGTCTATGCAAATTGACTCATGGAAGCCCTGCAGGCACAGCGTGCTTCCTGTCGATGTACAACACAAAGGTGAGCCCTGAAGTAAAAACCAACTTGATTTTTCACACATATAGTATATATGCCCATAGTGGGCATGCTAACACACACAAACAAATGAAGCAAATGCCAGTCAACAACATACTGAAAGGTCATACTGGGCATGCTCACACACAAATAAACGAAGCAAATGTCAGTCAACAACATACTGAAAGGTCATACTGGGCATGCTCACACACAAACAAACGAAGTAAATGTCAGTCAACAACATACTGAAAGGTCATGCTGGGCATGCTCACACAAACAAAGCAAATGTCAGTCAACAACATACTGAAAGGTCATACTGGGCATGCTCACACACTTAAACAAACGAAGCAAATGTCAGTCAACAACAGGTCATACTGGGCATGCTCACACACTTAGGCTATGTCTGAGTACAGCAGTGGGCCACACATATCTGGCAGTTGCAGTTCTTACTCCAGACACTTGTCACTATTCACCAATCCTGCTTTGTGCACACAGTGATATGAAAACAGACCCATATAATATATTGGACCCCTGTCATAATCAGACTATGTACTACAAGTACTTAAGTTGTTCAAAGAAAGTGAAAATCCAAAGAAGATCAATAAATCTCTGATCAGTATCATCAAGAGACAATGAGCACTCCTAACATTATCCAAGCCATGTTCTGGCAAAAATAATGCCAAAGAGTCCATAGAGAACCATAAAGCTTTCTTTCGCTATGTCATAAATATCAATGTAAACTCATATATGTTCTGAGTCAGTGCAAAGTGTAAATGAATACATGTACATGACTGACATTGCCAGCATCTTGTCAGACAGGTTCATACATATTTACCCCCCTCTCACTGACAAAAGGGCCCATTACCATATCTGGAGATTGTGAAAACCCAGAAATCACATATACAATGGTTAAACAGCTCTATCAAAACCTAAAAACACTGCGTCTATGGGATGACATGATTTCCCTGGCTGTGTCATATGTGAACTCCAAAACAAACAGACCCTGCACCTGAACAGTCTGTTGAGACTCACCCTCTGTACAGGATATGAAACTGTTGAATGGGTTACAGCAACATTTGGCACACTCCACAAGTGTTGGCGCACAACAAACCATGGGAACTATAGTCTTATAAGCCTAATAAGCCTGATCTGCAAGGCCATGGAGTCCATCATTATGGAACTCATAAACAGAGCTATTGGAAGCTTACAAACACCCATCCCTACCCATTTTGGTTTGGTCAGGGGCAGATCATGGTTCCTAAACCTGCTAGACAGTTTTCAAGGCAGTCACCCAGGACATACATCAATGAAATGAGCTCCACATGGCCTACATAGACCTTGAAAAGCCCTTTTCCAACATCCCACACACACACGTCATATCCACAAAATCAACAACCTGTGCATAAACACGTATGTCATCTGATGGATTGCCAACTGGGGCACAGATAGATCCCACAAGGTAAGAATTGTGGCCTCCTGTTCAAGCTGGTAACAACTGCTGTCCCCCATGGCTCAGTCCTGGGACCCCTCCTGTCTGGTGTATACTTTTCAGAAATACAGTCAAACACACGAGGGCTATGTTTAGCAAAGTTTGTAGATGACTGCTAAAAGGTTGTCATAATCGATGTTTGGGACAACAGAGACATCCTTAAAAAGGGTCTCAGTCAGACAGATGTGGTGCCAAAATTATGTCCTCGAGCTACAGTCATACAAATACCACATAGGTGCCAACACCCTAAATATGGAGGTAATAATAAGGGATCTATGGACACATGTAGATAGTCATCTCTACTTCCAGAAACACATTCACAAAGTGGTTAGAAAATCATGCTATGTGTTCCCCACAAAATGCCAAGGTCTTTGCATGTAGGAGAAAGGAGGTTCCCTGTACACATCAGTCATCAGACCCATCAGAGAGTATCATGGCACACTTGCAATGAATCTGACCAGGCACCTTCAGCAGCTGGAAGGACCACTGATTACTGGCCTCAAACAGTTGTCCCATGCAACAAGACTGAATTTAACTCAATCTGTATAAATGGAGGTCTCTTCTATCAGTGCTGATCTTTGTGCTGTTGTGATAGACATCCAGGTGCAAGGAAAAATACCAAGGCATTATTTGTAAAAAGAGTGTCCAAGAGGATAGTGTGAATACTGGGCTTTGCAGCAAACAAAATGTTTCCTTTACTCCGAACCTGTGCAACTCCAGAGCAATAATACTTGGTCAACAGGAATGTTAGTGCAGTGACGAGCAGCTTGTCCCCTTTCAAAAACATGGTTCAGTTTTAATTTCAAACCATCTGCAAATGTTATCACTTGATGAATTTAATCATGTTGTATTGCAGAAAATAACTGAATGTATCATCCAGTGGTATACCTCTCAACTGTATAGATTTTTGCAGATTGTCCAGATTTTTGCCTCCTATTGTTGGCTCATTTTTAATAAAATTGTGTTTTTTGGCAAATTATTGAAGATTAAAGTCAGAAAATGATGACAGACATTTGACTTTCAGACTTCATACCCTTCAGAAAATTCATGCTAATGTAAAACCTCTTATTCTATCAACCTTCTAACTTTGTAAGAGCAATATTTAAAATTTGTCACTATTTTTGGGCATTTGCCCCCCCCTATTATTTATGGCTTTGTCCATATTTTTTGCTCTAAGAGGTTGAGAGGTATGTCCAGTGGGGCTGTTCCAGCAAGTGGGATTTGACAGGATAGATTCTGGCATCTACCTTTGGCAGACTGATATGCTTCTGACGACAATCCCTTCCCATGAAACTGCTGGATGTAGTTTCCAGGCTATGTGTGGACAAGGTGTGGACACTAATTCCCACTACATGTCCACGTCAGTACCAGTCATAAACATTGGGCTGGATTTACAAAAGCTGGCAAGGAGTGCAAGAAGAGTGTAGGAGCTCATGGAGGCAATATGTCTGCTGTGCAATCCAGGTACAGCCAGCAGGGGCGTGCACACGAGCTGCTAAAGCTACTCTTGCACGGACAGCATCATGGTATGCAAATTACCTCATTTGCTGCTGAAAGCTATGCAAATGAGCTAAATTTGCAATCCAGGAAACACTAACCTGTCCATGGAAGATTAGTGTTATCTGCAGAAATGTACTCTGTTGGTAACGGAGTACCGTTCTGCAAATAGCTAAAGGGATCTATGACAGCTCCAAATAAAGGATGCATACAGTTGAGGAAGCATGCCAATGGCCAAATATAAGGCCATTGGCATTTCTAAATGTTTAAAATTATTAAAATCTAACTTTTATTTTTCCCCAATCTCCGATATTTAAGCGTAGCGCAGCACCGTGCAAACGTGTGGCGCTTTAAAAACAAGAAAATAATTTAAAAATAGCCAAAAATAGCCATTTTCACTAAAAGCTTATCCTGCCATGCAGGTGAATGGCAGGCTGAAGACAACATGGCCACTGAGTAGTGGTTGCTAAGGGGGGGAAGCTCAGTGTGAGAGATGTAACCATGCATTAGTAGGCAATCCTATGCAAATGAGGATAAGGATAGTGAATCCCAATTATCCCCAGCATGTGAGCCATGTCCCAAGAGTGTAAGTGTAGGAGTAGGTGAGTAGTAGAGTAGAATATAGGTAACATCATGAGGGTGTGTGTCAGAAAGGCTGTAAGCTAATCGGAGCACAGTGTATTGTGTTTGCCCTGAGTTGCTCAGGATTGCAAGAGGCGTGTCTACAGTTGTCCTTTTTGAAAACCAGAAACCAAAGGTGCACACCATGTAAATATCTGAAATTTCTTGCAAACGTGCACATGCTGTGTGCACGTGTTTGTCTTGGCGCTACTTGGCGGAAACAGAAAGGGAAAAGGAAGGAAAAGAAGTAGTAGGAAGTTAACCAAGGAGAACTAGCAGAGCTGCCAGGTGATATATATCAGAATCAGCCAATTACACAGGTAGCAGACTAGCCCAGCCCAGCCCAGCACTTTAAACTCTGCAAACAGCATTCTTCCCTGTTTTTTCCCAAGAACTCTGCAACACTGCAGTATACAAAGAGGTAAAGCTTAAAAAATTTAAAGTCAGACAAAATGTTAGGGGCTGCTCTTGCTATCATAAACCAACATGTGCAAGGTGCTGAGGGTGGTGATGTTGTGAATGCTGCTGAGCAACCCACAGTGAGGAGACGGAGAAGAGTGTACAGACCCAGGGTAACCTACCAGGGGCTACATGAGCTGGAGATAGTGGAGCACTATAGGGTGGACAGAGACCTCCTGCAGCAAATTGTTGAGCTGTTCTGGCCATGCCTCACACACAGAACCAACAGAGGGGAACCCATCCCAGTGGATACCAAGGTATGTGTTGGCCTAAGAATACTAGCTACAGGTACCTTCCAGAGACCAACTGGTGATATGATGGGGATTTCACAGACATCAGCATCCAGGGTACTGCACCAGTTCCTGGATGCCATGTCAGCACATGTCGGTGAGCATGTATATTTCCCCAATTCCCGTGAGGCATTGGCCAGCAATATGCGTCTTTTCCAGCAAATAGCGAAATACCCTGAGGTAGTGGGCGCAATAGACTGCATGCACATACACATCAAAGCACCACCTGATAAGCGGGGTAGGGTCTACATCAACCACAAGGGCTTCCCTTCCATCAACTGCCAGGTTGTGTGCGATGCCCAGGGCATAATAATGAATGTGTGTGCTGGCTGCCCTGGAAGTTATCACGATTCCCACATCTGGCATCTGACGCAGCTGTACCAGAGATTTGCCAATGGGGACATCCCTGATGGTCACCTAGTGGGGGATGCTGGATACGCACTGGAGCCGTGGCTGATGACACCCATCAGAAATGCACACACACCTGAACAAGAACTCCATAATGAGGCACACACAAACAAGAAACATAATTGAGCGTGTATTTGGGATGCTCAAGTCACGGTTCCGGTGCCTGGACACATCTGGTATAGCCTTGCAGTACTCACCAACTACATGTCCCAAATTGTCATGGTATGTGCCATGCTACACAATATGATCCTGCAGAAACAGCTGCAGCAGAAACAACATGGGGCAGGGCCAAACAGCCCCCACCATTGCCAAGGCCTGCACAGGCACAACGCGACTCAGAGGAGGAACAACCTGAGCCTGCCCCAGTAGGCAGAAGGAGGCATGCCCAGTATGCCCTGGCCTTGGCAAAGAGGCAACGCATAGCACATACACTGACTCAGTAGGAACCCTGGAAATGACACCTCTCTCTGACTCGCACATACAGTAAAAGGGATGCCGAACTTGACACTACCTGTTTTCAAACATATAGGGAGTGTAATATGTGCATCCGACATAGGCAGCCCTGCAGCACCACCTGAGGCATGAGTCCCTATTTTAAGCAATATAAAGCACTGCTAAGCAAATTTTACCAGTATTGAGCATATTTAAATACAATTGCGCGTAGCTGCACACCACGCTAACCAGCGCAACCTCGGGCAAGGTTGGGCAAAGTCGGGCAATGTCGAGTAAACACGCTCACACCTGCTTTACTGTTCCTTAACCAGTCAGGTCTGCCCAGCAGGAAAATAAAAAGCAGTGACAGGGCTCGAACTCAGGATACTGTGTATTATAGTCACAGTACTGAACCACTAAGCCATGACAACATTTCACTGGCACAGGCATAACTTAAGTCACTCACACATACCAGTTGGGGGGGGTCACATACCTAACAGTCATAGCCAGCAGGACAATTGTAGACAAACGCAAACACAAACAAATGCTGTATCATGCCCTCTGAAGAGGCATATGAGTAACCTCCCCCCAGGCCTTTGCAGACAGATAACAGCAGGCCAGGCAGTGTGACGTGGGTTGGGTATGCTATGAAGTCATAAACTAATATGCATGTAATTGGAAGCTAAGGTCTGTAGTACAGTGGTATGCCTCAAGCCAGTACGATAGGCAACAGTACAGACTGAAATGGAGTACCTGACATAGCAGTGCAGGCCTAGCAAATGTGTATAAGTGTCAGGTGTACCCCTCATCCTATGTACACCCGCAGTAACAATCAGGTGTGCCCCCTCCCGGGTAGAAATGTACAAACAATAGCTCCCCCCCCCGTATGTAGAAATGTTGATAAGTCTATGCAAATTGACTCATGGAAGCCCTGCAGGCACAGCGTGCTTCCTGTCGATGTACAACACAAAGGTGAGCCCTGAAGTAAAAACCAACTTGATTTTTCACACATATAGTATATATGCCCATAGTGGGCATGCTCACACACAAACAAATGAAGCAAATGCCAGTCAACAACATACTGAAAGGTCATACTGGGCATGCTCACATACAAATAAACAAAGCAAATGTCAGTCAACAACATACTGAAAGGTCATACTGGGCATGCTCACACACAAACAAACGAAGTAAATGTCAGTCAACAACATACTGAAAGGTCATGCTGGGCATGCTCACACAAACAAAGCAAATGTCAGTCAACAACATACTGAAAGGTCATACTGGGCATGCTCACACACTTAAACGAAGCAAATGTCAGTCAACAACATACTGAAAGGTCATACTGGGCATGCTCACACACTTAAACAAACAAAGCAAATGTCAGTCAACATTATACTGAAAGGTCATACTGGGCATGCTCACACACTTAGGCTATGTCTGAGCAGTGGCAGTGGGCCACATATCTGGCAGTTGCAGTTCTTACTCCAGACACTTGTCACTATTCACCAATCCTGCTTTGTGCACACAGTGATATGAAAACAGACCCATATAATATATTGGACCCCTGTCATAATCAGACTATGTACTACAAGTACTTAAGTTGTTCAAAGAAAGTGAAAATCCAAAGAAGATCAATAAATCTCTGATCAGTATCATCAAGAGACAATGAGCACTCCTAACATTATCCAAGCCATGTTCTGGCAAAAATAATGCCAAAGAGTCCATAGAGAACCATGAAGCTTTCTTTCGCTATGTCATAAATATCAATGTAAACTCATATATGTTCTGAGTCAGTGCAAAGTGTAAATGAATACATGTACATGACTGACATTGCCAGCATCTTGTCAGACAGGTTCATACATATTTACCCCCCTCTCACTGACAAAAGGGCCCATTACCATATCTGGAGATTGTGAAAACCCAGAAATCACATATACAATGGTTAAACAGCTCTATCAAAACCTAAAAACACTGCGTCTATGGGATGACATGATTTCCCTGGCTGTGTCATATGTGAACTCCAAAACAAACAGACCCTGCACCTGAACAGTCTGTTGAGACTCACCCTCTGTACAGGATATGAAACTGTTGAATGGGTTACAGCAATGTTTGGCACACTCCACAAGTGTTGGCGCACAACAAACCATGGGAACTATAGTCTTATAAGCCTAATAAGCCTGATCTGCAAGGCCATGGAGTCCATCATTATGGAACTCATAAACAGAGCTATTGGGAGCTTACAAACACCCATCCCTACCCATTTTGGTTTGGTCAGGGGAAGATCATGGTTCCTAAACCTGCTAGACAGTTTTCAAGGCAGTCACCCAGGACATACATCAATGAAATGAGCTCCACATGGCCTACATAGACCTTGAAAAGCCCTTTTCCAACATCCCACACACACACGTCATATCCACAAAATCAACAACCTGTGCATAAACACGTATGTCATCTGACGGATTGCCAACTGGGGCACAGATAGATGCCACAAGGTAAGAATTGTGGTCTCCTGTTCAAGCTGGTAACAACTGCTGTCCTCCATGGCTCAGTCCTGGGACCCCTCCTGTCTGGTGTATACTTTTCAGAAATACAGTCAAACACACGAGGGCTATGTTTAGTAAAGTTTGTAGATGACTGCTAAAAGGTTGTCATAATCGATGTTTGGGACAACAGAGACATCCTTAAAAAGGGTCTCAGTCAGACAGATGTGGTGCCAAAATTATGGCCTCGAGCTACAGTCATACAAATACCACATAGGTGCCAACACCCTAAATATGGAGGTAATAATAAGGGATCTATGGACACATGTAGATAGTCATCTCTACTTCCAGAAACACATTCACAAAGTGGTTAGAAAATCATGCTATGTGTTCCCACAAATTGCCAAGGTCTTTGCATGTAGGTCAAAGGAGGTTCCCTGTACACATCAGTCATTAGACCCATCAGAGAGTATCACGGCACACTTGCGATGAATCTGACTAGGCACCTTCAGCAGCTGGAAAGACCACTGAAGTACTTCAACAAGAGGATTACTGGCCTCAAACAGTTGTCCCATGCAACAAGACTGAATTTAACTCAATCTGTACTCTGTTGCATACTGTCTACTCAGGCGATCTCTGCCCAACAGACAGATCCATGTCCAATGAAGAACTGATGTACATGCACTATCTGAAGTAAACCCAAGCTCACTGTGCCACATGCTCTAGGGATATCATCATCACAACAATAAATAGAACATGTTGGAGGGATATATTACTAACTCACAGACTTCCCTTGCTTTGGTACAGGCTCCTAACCTACATTAAGCTGAGTCCCTAACTGACACTCCTCCAGAGGAGCCTTGATGTGTGTATGTGAAACTGAACTGTCACACCATGGATCACTTCATCAGCTCTACTACACAGAGGCCTAGGGAACTAATCCCATGTGTGGTGATAGCTGCACACTCTGGTCATACTAATATATGCCTTCAGGCAGATAGCCTATTACCTACCTACGTACCTATATATATATATATATGTAGGGGGAACACAGTATAATAAGCCAAAGATGGATGGGCAGAGATGGTGTAAGAGGGTGACCATGACAGGGAGCCATCCAGGACTGTTCCACCCAGCACACATCCCAATGGCACAAAAGACATAAGGTGCATATCTCACCCACTGTACATAACAGCCACTAGTATCTGTAAGCATTACAGTGTATGTGGTCCATGTGCCTGCTGTACAACATGACTGTACAATGAAGTACACATCTGCTATCTGTAGACATGTACCTGTCACATAGATTCATAGGTATGTAGTAGACTATCTTCACGAAGGCATATATTAGCCTAGGCAAGTTGTGCAGCTTTCACCACCCCATTGTGTAGTCTCCCAAGCCCTAGTTCTAATAGTTAGCACCCTAAGCCCCTTTCTAGTAGGGCTGCTGATGTGATGCCTGGTATGAATTGTCTGTTTCTCATCCACTCATCAAGGTTCCTATTGAAGAGTGTCAGCGAGGGGCTCTCTCTGATGTACATTGGGACTCTGTTCCACAGTAAGGCAAGTGTCTGGGATGGTACTCTATCCCACCAGCATGTTGTATTCATTATTGTGATGAGGTTCATATCCCTGGAGTGTGTAGTGTGACTCAATTTTGTTATCCGTAGATGTAGCATGTTCAACAGTTATGTGTTGGACATGGCTCTGTATGTTAGGCAGAGTGTGCCTCTGAGTAGGTGGTACGCAACAGAGAACAGATTTAGTTTTACCAGTTGTGTTGCATAACACAACTGTTTGAGGCCAGTAATCCACTGTCACATCATAGATCACTTCATCAACTCTACTACACAGAGGCCTAGGGAACTAATCCCATGTCTGGTGATAGCTGCACACTCTGGCCATACTAATATATGCCTTCAGGCAGATAGCCTATTACCTACCTACATACCTATATATATATGTAGGGGGAACACAGTATAATAAGCCAAAGATGGATGGGCAGAGATGTGTGTAAGAGGGTGACCATGACAGGGAGCCATCCAGGACTGTCCCACCCAGCACACATCCCAATGGCACAAAAGACATGAGGTGCACATCTCACCCACTGTACATAACAGCCACCAGTATCTGTAAGCATTACAGTGTATGTGGTCCATGTGCCTGCTGTACAACATGACTGTACAATGAAGTACACATCTACTATCTGTAGACATGTACCTGTCACATAGGTTCATAGGTATGTAGTAGACTATCTTCACAAAGGCATATATTAGCCTAGGCAAGTTGTGCAGATTTTACCACCCCACTGGGTAGTCTCCCAAGCCCTAGTTCTAATAGTTAGTACCCTAAGCCCCTTTCTAGTGGAGCTGCTGATGTGATGCCTGGCGTGAATTGTCTGTTTCTCATCCACTCATCAAGGTTCCTATTGAAGAGTGTCAGCAAGGGGCTCTGTCTGATGTACATTGGGACTCTGTTCCACAGTAAGGCAAGTGTCTGGGATGGTACTCTATCCCACCAGCATGTTGTATTCATTGTTGTGATGAGGTTTATATCCCTGGAGTGTGTAGTGTGACTCAATTTTGTTATCCGTAGATGGAGCATGTTCAACAGTTATGTGTTGGACATGGCTCTGTATGTTAGGCAGAGTGTGCCTCTGAGTAGGTGGTATGCAACAGAGAACAGATTTAGTTTTACCAGTTGTGTTGCATAACACAACTGTTTGAGGCCAGTAATCCTCTTGGTGAGGTACCTCTGTGGTCTCTATAGCTGCTGGATATGCTTAGTTGAGTACATCCAAAATGGTGCATTGTACTCAATGATGGGTCTGATGACTTAACAGTAGAGGGCTACCACTACCTCTTTTGATCCTGATGCAAACCCTTTGTTGATTAGGTGGGCCACATCGGATTTCCCAATCACTTTGGCAACATGGTTGTCAAAGGAAAGATGACTATCTACTTGTGTCCCCAGATCCCTTATTATTTTGTCAGTTTTAAGGGGGTAACACCTATGTGGTAGTTTGTGGGTACTTTGTTTTCACCAAAAGGGATTACTATGCATTCTTCCACATTGAGCTTGAGGCCATGATTCTGACACCACACATCTGTCTCATAGAGTCCCTTCTGGAAAATATTTGTGTCATCCGGGGAATCTATTATGGCAAACACTTTACAGTTCCCAGCAAACTTAGTCAACCACAACCCTCCTGCGTTGGCATGTACTTTTGAGAAGTCTATACCAAACAGGAGGGACCCCAGGGCTGAACCCTGGGGGACACCAGTTGTTACTGGTGTAGAGTCTGACATGTAGCCAGCAACTTCTAATTTGTGGGATCTATCTGTGAGCCAGTTTGCAATCCATCTTGTGATGTATGGATTCATGCCCAGGTTGGTAAGTTAATCTATGATACCTGACTGGGGAATGGTGTCAAAGGACTTAGCGAGGTATAGGTAGGCTGTGTGGAGCTCATTTCAATCATCTGTAGCCTGGGTAACAGTCTCAAAGAAATCCACCCAGTTCAGGAGGCATGATCTGCATTTGATGAAGTCAAACTGGGTGTGCTCAACTGTGTGAAGGTTCCCAATGTCTTTATTGTTGACTTTATTATGTCTGGCTCCATTGCCTTGCAGATCAGACTCATCAGGTTCATAGAGCATGAATGCCAAGGGTCTTTTGTGGTCCCACCCCTGTGGAGTGGGAAGAACATTGCTGTGCAACATTCTATGGGTACATATCCTGTAGAGAGCATGTAGAGAGAGGTGTAGGTATCCTTGATGAATATGGATACATCCCCACCCTATGTGCTATGATCCAGGTTCTGATGCTGGAAGGTATGGAATGAGTAGTATCCTGGTAGTGCTGGTGTGCTCTCTGGAGCCTTGAACTAGGTTTCTGTTACTGCACAGATATCAATATTCTCCATACTGAGAAATGCCTCAAGTGTGTGCATCTGGAGGCTGAGACTTCTGGCAATGAGTAGCATTTAGCTCACTTTGTGGTTATTTGTGTTGGTTACAGGGTTTTTTTTGTCCTGAGTGACCAGTGTTCCACACCTGAAGTCAACGCCTCATTGGTCCAATCTGACCATAAGCTAATTACCCTACATATCCACATTCTGCCCCCACCCCCAATTAAGGAAACCATGTTAAAAAATATCTCCAAGGACAACTTCATGATTCTTAAGACAGAAGTGGTGAACTTCAGGACACCCATACAGATGGACAATACAGTTACAACTACTGAATCCTACACAATTGCACTTTATAAGCACTTACATGAGTGCATGGATCATGCTATCCCAAACAGAACCAAGACACTATCCTCCAAGAAAAGGAAGCCAATCTGGTGGTCCCCTGCCATAAACAAACTGCACAACAGAAGGAAGAAACTGTTGCAAAAGAGGGTAAAACCCATGAGTGGAGGAGCTCCCTGGTCAGCCTCAGTAAGAAGCTGTGATCCCTGATAAAATCCTCCAAAGCTAGTTATGAAAACAAAATTGCCACTGATTCTAAAGACAATCACAAAGCATTCTATAGCTGTCAAGAATCACAATGGCAACACTCAGATCTGCTCTGAGTTACAGCACAATGGCACTAAATATACAGATCCAACTGATATTGCCAACATCCTGGCAGATAGGATCAGTGCTAACTTTACCCCCCTCTCACCCATAAAAGAGCCCATCTCTATACCGGAAGAATGCAAAGTTGCTGTAATCATGGCTGCACAGGTAAAAACCACTCTCCAAAGCCAGGAACACAGCATCCATGGGACCAGATAACATCCCAGGCTGCATTCTACACAAACTACAGAACGAACTGGCACCACACCTAAGTACCATGTTCAGTCATAGCCTCACCTCAGGTTTTGTGCCTGCTGAATGGCGCACAGTGACAGTTATCCCACTACACAAGGGGGGAGCCACCATGGACCCCGGGAACTAGCGCCCCATTAGCCTGATGAGCCTGGTCTGCAAGGCCATGGAACGTGTCATCATGGAACTTATAAACAAAGACATTGGTAATCTTCAAACTCTGGACCACAACCATTTCGGGTTTGTAAAAGGCAGATCATGTCTCCTAAACCTAACAGACTTCTTTGAAGCAGTCACCAAAGCCATAGACAAGGGTAAGGTGGTTCACACAGCCTATCTAGATCTTGCCAAGGCTTTCAACACCATCCCACACTCTGGAATTATAGATAAACTCACTAAACTAGGTATAAATCCCTATGTCACAAGATGGGTTGCCAACTGGCTCACTGACAGTGACTGTGAAAGTAGCAGACTCCAAGTCCGACGACAGACCAGTGACAAGTGGAGTACCACAGGGTTCAGTCCTGTGTCCTGTCCTGTTTGGTATCTACTTCCCTGAAGTACAGGCTAACACAGAAGGTCTTTGGCTAATGAAGTTCCCAGATGAATGCAAACTAGGAGCCATAATCAAAACTACTAACGATGTGGACATCCTACAAAAGGGCCTCACTAAGACAGATGCCTGGTGTCAAAGCCATGGCCTCAAGCTCAATGCCAAAAAGTGCATTGTCATCCCCCTTTGGTAAAAACTCTGTACCCATGAACTACAACATAGGCGGTAGCATACTTAACACTGAAAGTGTGATAAAAGACCTTGGAACACAGGTGGTCAGTAGACTCTCCTTTGTTAATCACATCACCACAGTAGTCAGGAAATCCTTCTACGTGGCACACCTCATCACAAAAGGTTTCTCATGCAGAAAAAAAGAGGTCATTGTTCCCCTCTACTCATCACTCATTAGATCCATTATAGAGTACAAAGCCCCTTTTGGTATGTACCTTACAAGACATCTACAACAACTGGAAAGCCCGCAGAAATACCTCACAAAGAGGATTAGTGGCCTCAAATACATGCCCTACACAGACTGTCTTAAAACACTCCAGCTTTACTCTGTCACATATCACCTACTCAGAGGTGATCTCTGCCTAACATACAAAGCTATGTCAAACACAGAGCTGTTGGACATGCTCCACTTAAAGAAATCCCAATCTCTCCGAGCTTCGTCCCCAAAACCTGGACTGAAATACAAAAGGAGGGGGTGTATCCATTTTCATAAAGGATACCCACACCTCCAGGTTAGTGGCACAGCACGAGGTCTCGGAGACCATCCAAGTGCAACTGACAGTGGGCAAAGCTGCTTATCAGATCATAGCCTGCTACAGATCACCTACCTTGTCTCAGGACCCTCACTCAGCATTCCTGAGAACACTGGAAAATATAAAGGTCCTACCAAACACCATGATATTAGGAGATTTCAACTACCCAAACAATGACTGAGAGAATTACTCAAGTACAAACTCCTTTGCTCAATGCTTCCTAGAGTTTATAAACTCAAATGCCTTGGAATAGCTGGTCACCATGCCCACTAGAGGTGACAACATACTGGACCTGATCATCACCAACATGGGGGATCAGTGTTCCACACCAGAGGTAAACCCCTCGCTGGTAAGATCAGATCATAAAGTAATCACACTGGACATCCACATCCCAACCCCACCCCCAGTCAAGGAAACCACTGAACCACTGTGAAAAACTTTTCAAAAGCAAACTTCACACTTCTCAAGACTGAAGTGGAAAGTTTCAAAGCCCCCTTGCTACTGGATAATGCTATCCAATCCACAGAATCCTTTACAAGTGCATTATATGAGCATCTACAGGGATGCATGGATTGAGCCATCCCGAGTAAAATGAAAACTCACTTCTCCAAAAAAAGGAAACCAGTCTGGTGGTCCCCGGCCATAAATAAGCTTTACAACAGAAGGAGGAAACTACTATATGATAGAGCAAAATTCCAAAAAGGAAAGGCATCGCTGATCATTATTAGCAAGAAACTACGATCGCTCATAAAATCATCCAAGGCCAGTTTCTAAAGAGAAATTGCCAAGGAATCTAAAGATAACCACAAAGCCTTCTTTAGCTACATCAAACATTTAGGTGGCAACTCTCAGATATGCTTTGAGCTACTGCAAAATGGCAAAAAATACACTGAACCAACTGACATTGCCAACATCCTGGCAGACAAATTTAGTGCAAACTTCACCCCCCCCCCAAAAGGGCCTGTGTCCATCCCAGAAGAATGCAGAGCCCCAGACATCATGGACATGCAGGTAAAAACAGCCCTCTCCAAAGCTAAGAACACAACATCAATGGGACCTGATGGTGTCCCAGGCTGCGTCTTACACGAGCTCCAAAAGGAACTAAACCCTCACCTAAATTCACTGTTCAGACTCAGCCTTACCACAGGCTATGTACCCAAAGAATGGTGTACAGCAACAGTCATCCCGCTCCACAAAGGTGGTGCCACAACAGAACCTGGAAACTATCGCCCTATAAGCCTGACCAGCCTGGTCGGCAAAGCTATGGAGCGAATGATCATGGAACGCATAAACAGAGACATTGGGAACTTCCAGACACTGGGCCCTACCCGATTCAGCTTTGTTAAAGGCAGATCCTGCCTCCTAAATATAGTTGACTTCTTTGAAACAGTTACCAGAAGGGAAGGTAGTCCACACAGCCTACCTGGACCTCACTAAGGCCTTCGATACCATTCCCCACTCTGGCATCATAGACAAGCTTACCAGCTTGAACATTAACCCCTATGTCATGAGATGGGTGACCAACTGGCTCACGGATAGAACACACATGATCAGAGTTGCAGGTGCCATGTCCGACTCTAAATCAGTCGCAAGTGGCATCCCACAGGTCTCGGTCCTGGGACCCCTATATACTTCTCTGAGGTACAGGCAAGCACAGGAGGACTATGGCTGACCAAGTTCGCAGATGACTGCAAACTGGGGGCGATAATCGACTCTCTGGCTGACACAGACATCCTCCAGAAGGGTCTTACAGAGACAGATACCTGGTGTCAAAACCATGGCCTCAAGCTGAATGCCAAAAAATGCATAGTCATCCCCTTTGGAAAAAACAAAGTGCCCACAAATTACCACATAGATGGTAATCCACTAGGTACGATAAATGTAATTAGGGACCTGGGGACCCAGGTAGATAGTAACCTCTCCTTTGATAATCACATTGCCAAAGTGGTTAGATATTCCTTCTATGTAGCCCACCTAATCACGAAACGGTTCACCTCTAGATCAAGAGAGGTCATTGTACCCATAATAAAGTACAATGCCCCATTTGGTATGTACCTTAATTGGCACATGCAACAGCTGGTAAGACCACAGAAGTACTTCACCAAGAGGATCATGGGCCTCAAAGAGATGCCCTATGCAGCTCGACTAAAGAAACTCCAGCTCTACTTGATTGCTTGCTGCCTGCACAGAGGTGATCTATGCCCGGAATTAATGGACATGCTCCACCTCAAGAAAAACAAATCTCTTAGATCCACAAACTCCAGTAAATTAAACCTCAGCAAAGCAATAAACAGGATGTGCTGGAGGGATAGATTCCTGTCACAGAGACTTCTCTCACTCTGGAATAGAATCCCAGTTGATGTTAGGCAGAGCCCCTCGCAGACTCTCTTCAAGAGGAATCTTGACGAGTGTATGGGAAATTGTAAATTTACCCCTGGGATCACTTCAGTGGCCCTGCTAGACAGAGGCCCAGGAAACTAATTTAAAAGGGAGGCGAAAGCCATCACATTCTGGCTAGGCTTATAAATGCCCTTGGGCAGATAGCCTAGTACCTACCTATGAACCTATGAACCTACACGCTCTAGGGACCTAAACCTTGTCACCACAATAAACAGAACATGCCGGAGGGATAGATTCCTGTCCCAGAGACTTCACGTACTCCAGAATAAACTACTTATCTATATCAAACAAAGCTCCTCATTAGCACTCTTCAAGAAAAATCTTGATGATTGGATGGGAAATAGGAAATTCACTTTGGGGATCACTTCTGTGTCTCTGCTCGACAGTGGCACAGGAAAATAAATTTCTTGGGTGGCAAAAGCCAGGGTACCTTTTTGGCTGGGCTTGTATAGGCCCCAGGGCCGATAGTCTAGTACCTACCTATGAACCCATGAACCTTTGAGCCTTGCCTAAAAAAGGTAATATGGGGACAGCAAGAGCCTTCGACAGTATTCAGAAGCATAGGGGCAACAGGTGCAAACCATCTGTAGCGAAGCAACAAGGCTTGTCTATCATGTCATCACAGGCAGACAGAGACCGGATCTCAATTGAATGACACCAGAAGCTCAGCCAATTGTTGAAGTTTATCATATTTCTGTTATATTGCAGTATCATGTAGGTGAAAGTAAGATGCTACTCAAGGTTTGACCCTGTGTGTACCAGCATGTGGTGCATCAACCCATATATGATATGGTCATGGCCTATGCATGCAATACACTCACAGTACACCTAGTATGATAAGCCTGCTGAGGTTAGCAAATGTGAAAAAAACCTTTGTGCAAACTGTCAGCAAGTAATGTCTGTATTGCACCCTGTAACTCCATATTGGTTGCTGAAGTGTAAAGACATACTTAGTATGGATTAAGAACACCGCACTTGCCAACTGTGTGTGTGTGTGTGTGTGTGTGTGTGTGTGTGTGTGTGTGTGTGTGTGTGTCTCCCTGGAGAGAGAGCAACCTTTTTGGACACTACTCACATCCCTTAAAAGTGGTATACTCATCTTTGTCGTCTCATGATATCACCATCCTACAAATATACCTTTGGAATAAAGAAATCCCAGGAATGTGTATAGCATGTTGTGTAAATGTGTACTGCTAAAATATCATAATGTAGTTAGGTAGGGCTTTGAATCCTGCACTTGCCAACTGTATGTGTGTGTCTCCCTGGAGAGGAGCAACCTTTTTGGAGACTACTCAGACACCTTAAAAGTGGTATACTCATCTTTGTCAAGTCTGATGATGTCACCATCCTACAAATATACCTGTGGAAAGGTGAAACCCTAGTAATGTGTATAGTGTGTTGTGTAAATGGATACTGCTGTAGTATCATAATGTAATTAGGTTGGGGTTTGAATCCTGCACTTGTCAACTGTGTGAGTGTGTGCATCTCCCTGGGGAAGGACAGCCTTTCTGGAGACTACTCACACACCTTAAAAGTGGTATACTCATTTTTGTCAAGTGTGATGATGTCACCATCCTACAAATATACCTGTGGAATAATGAAATCCCAGTAATGTGTATAGCGCATTGTGTAAATGCGTACTACTATAGTATAATAATGTAATTAAGTAGAGGTTTAAATTCTGCACTTGCCAACTGTGTGTGTGTTTCCCTGGAAAGGAGCAGCCTTTTTGGAGACTACTCACACCCCTTAAAACTGGTATACTCATCTTTTTCAAGTCTCATGATGTCACCATCCTACAAATATACCTGTGGAAAGGTGAAATTCAAGTAATGTACATAGCGACTCATGTAAATGCATATTGCTGTTGTATCATAATGTAGTTAGGTAGGGGTCTGAATCCTGCACTTGCCAACTGTGTGTGTGTGTGTGTGTGTGTGTGTGTGTGTGTGTGTGTGTGTGTGTGTGTGTGTGTGTCTCCCTGGGAAAAAGCAACCTTTGTGGAGACTACTCACACCCCTTAAAAGTGGTATACTCATCTTTGTCAAGTCTCATGATGTCATCAGCCTACAAATATACCTGTGGAAAAGTGAAATCCCAGTAATGTGTTTAGCACGTCGTGTAAATGTGTACTGCTGTAGTATCATAATGTAGTTAGGCAGGGATTTGAATTCTGCACTTGCCAACTGTGTGAGTGTGGCTCCTGGAGAAGGAGCAACCTTTTTGGATACTACTCACACTCCTTAAAAGTGGTATACTCATCTTTGTCAAGTCTGATGATGTCACCATCCTACAAATATACCTGTGGAAAAATGAAATTCCAGTAACGTGTATAGTGTGTCGTGTAAATGCATACTGCTGTAGTGTCATAATGTAGTTAAGAAAGAGTATGAATCTCTCACGTTCTCTGTGTGTGTGTGTGTGTGTGCTCCAGGTGTGTGACAGAGTTGGCCAATGTGGAGTGGGTTTTGATTTTTCTAGTGTATGACATATCACAATGACAACTGTATGTGCATTACACATGTAAGGTAGCTGTGGGGCAAATCCATATACATACATATGATCTCAAGTATTTCATAGGTGGGTACTCTGCTTTCTCCATGAACACATCTGTTATCTTTGCCAGAGTGTGCTGGCACTATCCAGACCTTAGGTCACTTCTGTATGCTTTTGACAAGCTTAGCCACTGCAGTGATCCCTGGGCTACGTCTTCCATCTTACATCCACTCATCACGGTTTCTATTGAAGAGTGTGAGTGAGGATTTATGCTTGAGGTATATTTGAAACCTGTTCCAAAGCAAGCAATGTCTGGCAAAGATGACTAATCATTATAGGTGTGCAACAACCTCTGTGGATCTGCATGCAAACCCTTTATTGCTTATGTGCTCCACAGAGGGATTTCCAAAACCCTTTGGTAATGTGATTATCAAGGGAGAGATGACTTAAAACATGGCTCTATGTATACATTAGTACCTGTTCCACATTTTGGGGGCTACTACCTATGTGGTACTCTGTGGATACTTTTTTTTCTAAAAAGTGGATAACTATGCTTTCTTTGGCTTATAGCTTTACAGCATGAGTTTGACACCAGGTATCTGTCTGTATGATACCCTTTTGGAGGATGTGTGTGTCATCTGGAGAATAAAGTATAGCCCACAGTATGCATTGTCATCAAACGTGGGCAGATATATCCCTACTGTGTTTGCTTGTAGCTAAGAAAGCTATATGCCAAACAGGAGTTGTCCCAGGACTGAGTGCAGGTGAATACCGCTTGTTACTGGCATAGAATAGTACATGGAGGTTGCAAATGTTACTGTGTGTCCTACATCTGTGCATCAGTTGTCAAGCCATCATCTAACAATCATTTGTGGTCAGTCTGTTGAGGTTATGTATAATACCAGTATGTGGGATGGGTATGAATTGCTGGTGAGCTATAGCTTGGTTTTGTTGACCTCCCCTCCCTCACCTATAGCCTTGTTGACTGGCTTGACATCTACTAGGTGTAGGAGCCATGATCTGGCCTTTAGAGAACCTAAGTGGGTATGGTGCAGTGTTTGCAGGTTCATAATGTCTCTGTTAATGAGTTCCATAATGCTGTGCTCCATAGCCTTCCAGATAACACTGGTCTGGCTTATAGGGTGAGAGTTTCCAGGACCTGTTGTAGTTCTAACCTTGATCAATTTATGTTAACATTTGGGTGTGACGAGGGTGGACAGGTTTAAGAATAAGTATATTAGAGGGTCAGGCCAGGTTTGAAGGTTAGTAGACCATGCCAGATAGGCAGGATTACGTTGGTTTGTACATGTGCTGAGGAGGGATGCAGAGTATATTGTGAAATAGATGCTAAGGATGAAGCCACCAGGCAACAGGAAAAGAGGAATGCCTAAGATGAGGTTTATGGCTGTGGTGAGAGAGGACATGCAGGTGGATGGTGTGATAGTGCAAGATGCAGAGGACAGAAAGAAATGAGGTACTGTGGTGACCCCTAATGGGGGCATCCGAAAGGAGAAGAAGAGGAAGACATTGTAGCTCAACCCTTGTGGACTGTGAACACCATTACCGTGTGTCATTCCACAAGTATATAACCTGTATAGAGGCTGCATCTGGACAGAGCATTTAGGTGAGTGGTGACTTCATATGTCAGCTTGTGTATGACACAGCCAGGGACACTGTCTAGTACGATTGCCACTGTGGTGTGTACTTTGTTAAAGAGATGTTTTAACTAGAGTGTCTGTGAATCATCAGGTTTTACATTCTTCAGGTCTGGAAATGTGGCCCTTGTGTAATGACAGGATGGTGAAATCCGCATTCAAACTGTCTGACAAGGAATTGGTAATGTTAGTCAGATAAGTGCACTTTGTGACCATTTACATTAACTGTGACCCGATCTGAGATTTCCCCTGTAGATTATGAACAACACTGAAGAAAGCTTTAGTGTTGTCTTTGGAATCCTTGCCATTTTGTATTTTGAAGCTTGCCTTGTATGTTTATTGAGGGATTGTATTTTCCCAATGATACTGACCAGAGAGGTTATCCCTTCTTGGTATGTAACTCTTTTTTGGTACAACTTCACACCTTCTATTATATATTTAGTTTATGGCAGGGGTCCATGAGACTAATGCACTTTTACTGTATAAGTGAGAATTTCTTGTGTTTGTGATAGCACGGTCCATGCAACCCTGGAGGTGAACAGTGTGCATTAATAAAGGATTATGCAGCTGGGACGGTGTTAACCTTAGTAATGCAAACCAATGACAGATAGCAACAACAGCATCACCCACAGCACAGTGTCAACCCATGTCATACACACACATGTGTACTCACGTTCCAAAATGTGTGTAGTACAATGCATACTGGCCACCAATAGAAAGTATGGAGTGTTAACACTGGCCAGTACAGGGCAAGTCACCCTGCCCATGTGTCCAATATGCACATATATGCAGACAGTGCACCTCCACCATGTTCACAAATGTACACCTGCAAACATGTGCTGCACACACCACACACTTACTGTCCACTGTATAACACATGCTGACACAACTACACACATCAGCCAAGTGGCACATGGGCAAACAAAACACAATTGGAATAAACACTGGTGGAAACAATACAACATTGCTAATTACAGCTTTAATGCATCATGCCTGCTCAGCTATACCTTCAAGGAAATCATTACACTTTACTGCTGACAACATGCTACACATTCAACCATTGCTATAGTTTATTAAAGTCACCCTGTAAATCAGCACCATGTTTTCCTGTTCCTGCATCAATGTTACAGATGACAGGAGGTGGCACAGGTTTCATTATATGCACAGGGTGTGTTGCTGGTTTGCCGGAGGCCTACACTGAGCCATACAATCGACATGTGTGTGTGTGTGTGTGTGTGTGTGTGTGTGTGTGTGTGTGTGTGTGTGTGTGTGTGTGTGTGTGTGTGTGTGTGTGTGTGTGTGTGAGGGCCATGAGTACTGTTATGGGCCAATGTTGATGTAATGTGTGCGGGTATGTGTTTGCCCTAGGTTTCTGGTTTATGTGTGTGTGTCTGCATGCACACAGTTCCACCATGTGGCTGCCATATACAGGGATTTGTGAGACAGCTACAGACTGTGCCTGGCAGGCTTTACAGATCACCGTCTCTGGCCATGGATACAGATCCTGTGCCTGGCAGGGGTGCTACAGACAGTATCAGGTACTAATCCAGACTGGGTACTATCCGAAAAGGTTGACATATGTCCACTGGATCCAGGTCCCTGCTGGGACTGGCTAGAGCCACGTGCATGTGGTCTTCTAGGACGGTCTATGGACAGCCCCCCAACATTGCTGGGGCTGGTACGTGCACTATGGGAGCATCTGTGACTTGCTGGACGTCCATGGTGACCTCCAGCTGCTGATGTTGCTGGCATACGTCCACGTTGACATCTCAACTGTCCCGCACTGTCCTGACACATGGACATGACATTGTGGAGGACATCCAATGTCTCACCCCAACGTCTATCAATGACCTCAGTGTAATTATGTAAGGCACCTGCTAGCTCACGGATACTGTCATTTACAGAGGTGTTATGAGCCCTCTGTGCCCTTAGTCCTTGTCTGGTGGACCGCTCCATTCATGTCTGTGCCTCCATGATAGCCTGGAACATATGTGTGGTAGAAAGAGGTGTAGCATGTCTGCCAGGGGCATGATGACCAGCAGTGCTCTGACAAGAACCCCTGAGCATCTGCCTATGTGGTACTGTTCCAGAATCTGGTTATGGCTGCTGTGTCCTGATACATGTGCCATAGATACCACACTGTCCTGGCCAGTGCTAACTGTACACTGTCCCTCAGCTAAGGGCAATGGTGATGATGGATGTACAGGCAGTATGACTGTGTGCATGGATGGGGTGGAGACTTGTGTACTGTCAATTGGTGGCCCAACAACAGACCCTGACAAACCTGCCTGTGCCTCAATACACCTACCCTCATGATCACTGTCTGTCTCAGTGACATCAGGTTCCCTGCTGTACTGAACCAGCCCCACCTCACCACCTGTGAGAGGAAAACAGGAAACACACTTTAAGATCTGAACATGACTTCAGACCACATGCACACTTGCACACATGCACACATGCACACATGTGCACATGCACACATGCACACATGCACACATGCACACATGTGCACATGCACACATGCGCACACACACAAAATACACTCCTCCCTAAAGCAGACACACACAACACCAGCAATCTCAGAACATACACAATAGCAGATGATGGTGGGGTACAGTATCACAAGCAAAAAAGTCATATCACACATGTCAGCATGCAGGACATGTGTTGCTCAACAGCATGCAGTGCAAGTGTAGACAGTCCTTGTTACTAACAGTATACATGACTTTGATGCATGTGTCTTGTTATTAGGTGATGGGCCTCCCCCTGGAACACAATGCATACATGGACACAACATTGCTGTGCAGGTATTCAAAACTCTGTAATGTACTGTGCACCATAACAAACAGGTGTACATACCATGGCTGGATGTGTATCTGTGTGTCATATAGGTATCCAATGCTGATTACAGCCTCTGTGTCTTTAGCAAATAAATGTAGGCACATTTTTAGCACATGCATTATGAGTATTCACACAACATCATCAGTGGTGCATGGATAATTGATGGAATACCATTCGGCCACATACCCAATGTACAGTACTTATGGTGAGTATAGATCATATTGTGGACATGCCAGTGTCATCCATGACATGGCATGCTAAAATACAACTGCATATTTAAACACTACACATACCCAATGTGTGTCATATGACCTAGCCACTCAATAGCATCACAAGACATATATGTGTCAGTTGTGCAAATGGTAATTGGTATGCATATTGTTTAGAAGTGCATATGTGTGCACACATGCACATGCAACATTAAGGTGTATAGCAAGGTGTATAGCAATGAAAGCTATGTGTAGTACTGTGGTTACAATAACTGGATGGGGTATAGTACCATAGGCCATCAACATGAAGCATCATGTGGTCACTCAAGGCTACAAATGTTTCCCAAACCAGCACTACTCATGCTGTACTGGAACTGTACTACCTTGGCTACATTCACCATTTCACAACCAGTTGTTACATGAGTTTGTAAGGAGGCCAATAAGGAGCATTCCCTGCCATGAATGTGTAGTGTGTTGCAGAGTCTTTAAATGCCCCATGATAGGCCTCTACCCCTCAGGTATATTATGTGTAATGTGTGGATGAGATTTTGGATACTGGAGTGTGTCTTTACAGATTGTTTGGGAATCCTTTATGTGTAGCATGTTAAAATGCTCTGTGTATGACATAGATCTGTATGTTATGTGCATGTTGAGTATCAGCTGTGCCTATCCAATGGTCACTACAGTCTAGCCACATTTGTTTGAGATGGTCTGGGTATTGCATGTGTTTGAGGCAGCTAATCACATTAGTGAGATGTGCGTGGTCTTACACCAAACATGAACAGCATGCATTATGGGTAGGTGTGTTACATGTGTACATGGCCTACACCTTAACTATGACATGCACTTTTTATTTACAATAATAAATGTAGAACACACTTACCAGCATCTGTCCGCTGCCTTGATGTCACCCCAGAGGGACCTACATAGAGATGAGACAGTTTGTCAGTGGCCACAACTGTGGCATTGCTGCTGTGTGTTTGCAACCTTACAGTACAACAACAGTTTACATTCACAGGGCTACAGATTATGTTCCAAATTATCAGTATTGCACAACAACAGGCTCCACATCTTTTAACAACACACTCCACATCTCACATATGCATGATCTACCAATACAGATAACAGTTGTCTACAGATATGTCATGTTACCTCCATGCTCCATGTGTGCTTGCTGGGTGGCTCCAACCTCCATCATGGTGCATGTCTGCTGCTGTTGGGCAGGTGCCACCAGGCTCAGGAGCAGCTCCTCAACTCTGGTGAGGGGGGGATGTATATTAACACCACCTCATGTTGCAAGCTATTGTCTCCGCACATCAGCAGCATGCTGACGGACATGTCTGAGAAGATCACTGCAGTAGTGGTGTACCTGATCATATGTCCAGTTATGCAGGCCTACTTTATTTACTCTGCAGACAACATCTTGCCACATTGCAGTACACTCCTGCTGGTCCTGGCTGGTTTGTGAGAACATGAGACTGTAGTGCTGAATTATACTGGTAGTAAATATGTCATCTTCAGCACTACTGTAAGTGGGGTTCCTGTGATGTGCCATGATCCCTGGAAGACATAAATATGAAAATATGTCTGAGCATGTCATATGGCACATTTAACATTATACAGTACAGATATCACTGAACTGCCATATATAGCAACCTATTAGCTAACCGAGAGTGAAACACTTTAACTGCCACTTATCACAACTGCTTGGAAGTGCCTGGCTTACTCTCAGTCTAATGAACCATGTTCTGCACAGCAACAAAATAAAATCACTATATAAGACTATACAAGAGTGCCTGGCACACTGTATGCAACACGATGCACCACCTAGCCACAGCAGATATACATCAAGCTGATGTGTAAAGAAATATATCATCCATCACAATGAGCATTGTTGTTGTGTCTTTTGGCTTTTCCCGGTTAGAGGTCACCACAGTGGAACTCCGGTCCGCTAATGATTGGCAGTAGATTTGTATGTGCCGGGTTGCCAGCCCTGATGCACAACCTTCAACAAAGGTACGCCCATTCATGCATGTCTCCACACAGAAGATGCTTTAGCTGAGAATTGAACAGGACAACGTCTTACTGTGAGGTGACAATGCTACTGCTATTACTACTATGCCACACAACTTGTTAATGGCAAACCCGTGAAAATATGTGCACAATTGGGAATATAGGTTGCATACTGCTGTAGTACACTATGAATGTTGCTAGATATGTAGTTATATGTTTTACCACACATGTCAAAGGACATGTTACAGACATACCCACACACACATCAGAAATAATTACAGGACACAAAGGTATGACAACCCAGATAAGCTTTCATTGTGTACTATACAGTACTGTATGTCAGTACTTACACAACCTTAATCTTGAGAAATGTAATCCACCACACAAAACAGTGGATGCAATCATTGTGGACATACACCATACTTTGCTGTACAGGCCCAGAGCTTCAAGTAGTACTACAGTACACACATGATTTGGATTCAACATCAGTACCAATCAATAATCATAGATGTAGTGCTTTAGCCTCCAATGACACACCCTAGTTAAAACCAAGGGACTTAATCACACTGTATGCAATAGCACTTTTTCTGCCTAGCAACAGAATACGCAGCTTTTGCTAGGATCAAAGCAAGGACCCATAATACCATGACATAAACAGTTTCCCACTAAGCTATCCCACAGATACATATCTTTGACGTATTCACAAACACATTGACCATCACAGTCAGTTAACAGTACAGAGAATCTAATGGGGCCACCAACGACAAGGCTCCTGATTCCTTGGGGGCCGAATCCAGTAACAATAATCCTACGAATGAACTTAATGATAATAATATCAACCAAGGCAAAGTCATTATTGGTAATAAAGCAACTAATCAAAAGAATTTAAAAACATCGAATTTTTTTGGCAAGAAAACACCTTTAGAAAAAAGGACAATTTCTACCAGGAGTCGCACCTTCCTGGGGTCCAGCTCTTCAGCAGACGAAACCTAGAGAACAATGACTTTGAAATTATCAATTTAACAGATAAAGTTTTTGATCAGTATGAAACTTATGTTTTGAAACTTGGTTTAAACTTTGTACCAACAAAAAAAGCAGATTATAGCAAAACTATAGTGGATATAAAGAAATATGTGAGAAAATTAAACTTACACTATTTAATGTATGACATCCCCTTAACAGAAAATTGTCTTATTAAACCATCTACCTTTAATCCACAGTTAAATCACACCTTGAAGGTGTTTGAAGAGATGTGTATACAAGATTTGGAAATTATGTTAGATAGAAACACCAGGGTCAGTCATAATCTAACCTTTAGGGAAAGAAAAGCTTTCAACGAGTTACGGAAGAATAATGAGACTTTTAGATACATGAAAAGTGACAAGGGTGGGAATCTAGTGATAATGTCACAAGAAAGATATAGATTCAAAATGCAAGAAATGTTAAATAACACGGAGGAATATGAGGTGATTCCATTTTATGAAATAAAACAAAAATTCAAGGAGATCCATTCATTTTTGTATGATGCACTTATGTCTAACGAAATCAATTTCAAGGTGTATGATTTTTGTTGGAACCCAAATCCAAGAGTAGGGATTTTCTTCGGGATACCGAAGACACATAAATGTGTAGTGGATCCGCCTTTTAGACCAATTGTTTCCTCAGCCCATTCTGTGACTGAAGGAATTTCCTTAGTCATAGATGCCACCCTAGGACCTTTAGTGACCCAACAGGAATCATATATAAAGGATTCCTGGCACTTTTTGGAAAAACTTAAGGTGTTTAGTGAGAGTGAATTATTTGATCCCAAGCAGCATATCATCTTTAGTTTGGATGTCCAATCTTTATACACATGTATTCCCCATGAGGAGGGGGTTGAAGCCATACGCCAGTTTTTGAGTAAAAACAGAAAGTTTGAAAATGGAAAGATTTCTACTATTTGTAGGTTTCTGGACATTTTATTAAATCATAACTATTTTATTTTTGGGGATAAATATTATAGGCAAAAAAGAGAGGTGGCTATGGGTTCCCCATGGCTCCATCTTATGCCAATTTGGTGATGTCATGGTGGGAAGATGAATTTCTTAGACCGTTAAGATATAATTTTAATATTCTATTATATTACAGATTTGTGGGCGATCTGGTTTTGTTATTCAAGGAAACAACGAAGCAGTTAATGAATTTTTGGTAGCCATTAACAACACAGTTGAATTTTTAAAGTTTACCAAGGGAGAAACAGGTTTGAAAATTAGTTTTTTAGACATTTTGTTCTGGTGGGATTCAGTTGAATCCAGATTTCAAAGTGGCATTTTTAGGAAGGAGACCTTTACAAATGGGTATGTACATTTCAAAAGTGGTCATCCATTCCATGTTAAAAAGAATATTCCAAAAGGGCAGTTTATAAGAGCCAGTCGAATGACCACCAACGACAAAGATTTTCACGAAGAACTAGAATTCATTTCTAATATGTTCATTAACAGAGGATATGATTTTAAGTCCTTAGAGGACACAAAAAGAGAGGTGGTGGAAAAACGTAGTACAGAATATCAAGCCATCTTAAATAATAAAAACAATTTGGGTATTTTGGAGACATACAAAGATGAATTTAATAAAAAAGTGGTTTGTTCTTTGGACATGACCATTGATAGTGGAGATATTAAACAAGTGGTGAGAAAAAATTGGAGAATTTTGCAAGGTAATGCAGACATCGGGCATACAATGGGGGAACAACCCCTTTTTGTACTAAGAAATAATTATAACATAAAAAGAGCCTTAGAAGTTAAGAATTATAACAAAACTAAGGAAGGTAGTGTTACACAAACAAAGGGGATGTTCCCTTGTCATGGATGCAACATGTGTAGATTTATTTCACAGGGCCCCTATATTATGGTAGATTCTATGGATAAAACTTTAGAAGTCCCACAGTATGTCAATTGTAATACAAAGGGGGTCATTTATATTAGTTTTTGTAACAGCTGTACCTCCTTTTATATAGGAATGACCACTAGAAGTTTAAAAACAAGAATACGTGAGCATTTGTATAGCATAAAAAGTAGTGACATTAATAATGCCTTGTTTAAACATTCAGTGGTGTGTCCCAATTTTAAGAAGTTTCTTTTTTCTGTGTTAGAAGTTTGTCAGTCAGACCTGAGGGGAGGTGATTTCAGGAATTTTGTCGAACAAAGGAGACCTTGTGGCAGATTCGTCTGAGATCTGACCGACCCCCAGGTCTGAATGATTCCATTAATATCAAATGTTTCTTAAAGAATAAGAAATTAGCTATAGACAAGAACACAGTAACTGAATTTTTTATTTAGGCTGTTTTTTTAAGAAAAACTAATTTTATATTTATTGGATAATTGAGGGTTAATGAATTGGGTATTTAAGCAATGTTTGTGGATTTTGTAATGCATTCTGAAGAAGTTTTTACGAAAGCGTGTATGAAGTAAAGTTTATTACGCTATTTGTGTGTACTTGTGGTTTTTACCATACAACGTTTCTCCACGTTATCATCACAGCTGCTGAATTTATTTCTTTCTTCGACTGGCTTTTTTTGGTTTTTGTGTTTGTGGATTTATTGGGTGACCTTTTTGTTTTCCATGGCCGAGGAAGGTGATGAGCAGCTTCTTAATTTAACTATTCACCCTACACCGGGCTCCGACTCAACGGATACACAGGACTTGCTTATTGCAACTCTGGTTAATATCCAGAATTCGTTAAACTTTTTGGTTGCTGATGCTCTGACGTAGCATACAACAACCGGCAAATGTGGTGAACGCCTCTAGTCCATTGGGGTCCTTCAATGAAATGGACACTATTGTTGACAACAGCGAGGCGAATGGGGATTCTGGAAGAATACAAACAAGAGTTAGCGGCAACCCTGAAGTACAACATGGATTATTGCAGCGGAAAGAAACCGGGTTTGGATCTCTTATAGACCGCTTTGAAAATCCTTTTGGCGGGCAAACCGGGTATGTACTAGCTTTCAATAATGAAGCGTTCCATCAGAAAGTTGAACTGTTAAGCAGTTTGTTAAAAAAACATCGCTCTATTTCTATTGAAAACTGCTACTTTGAGCGGTGTTTAGAACTTGGTATTACACCGAAGGGGCTAAGATTTTTTAAGTGCCCCAACGGTGTGAATATTGGAGATCCTATGTTTCAAGTTATAACTAATTTTTTCAATGAAGCAGGACAGGCCTTCTTAAGGTTATTGATGGACAATAATCTGGAGAAACTTAAAAATTTGAAAGTTGATATTTGTGTTTTAGAGAATGAAATTAAAACTTTGTGTGCTGATAAAAACAAGCAGGCTGAATTGTTTGATAAGATGAGCGAAGATTTGGAAAAACATGCGAGTGAAGTTATCAACAGGAAACATTCTAAATTACTCAGAGACATTACAGCCTATGAATCGAAGTCGGCGTTTAATCATTTTGTTCCAGCCTTTAAAGATAATAACTTTAAGAGGTCACAACCAGAAAGGGGTAACACACGTAATCATTATGTAACACAAGGCCCCAAGAGCGATAGCTCTGGACACAACATTAAACGTGCTTTTGATTGGGGCAGTAGTTCTAATAAAACCATGAGCAGGACTATGATTTCAAATGGGGCCATCAACGACAAGGCTCCTGATTCCTTGGGGGCCGAATCCAGTAACAATAATCCCACGAATGAACTTAATGATAATAATATCAACCAAGGCAAAGTCATTATTGGTAATAAAGCAACTAATCAAAAGAATTTAAAAACATCGAATTTTTTTGGCAAGAAAACACCTTTAGAAAAAAGGACAATTTCTACCAGGAGTCGCACATTCCTGGGGTCCAGCTCTTCAGCAGACGAAACCTAGAGAACAATGACTTTGAAATTATCAATTTAACAGATAAAGTTTTTGATCAGTATGAAACTTATGTTTTGAAACTTGGTTTAAACTTTGTACCAACAAAAAAAGCAGATTATAGCAAAACTATAGTGGATATAAAGAAATATGTGAGGAAATTAAACTTACATTATTTAATGCATGACATCCCCTTGACAGAAAATTGTCTTATTAAACCATCTACCTTTAATCCACAGTTAAATCATACCTTGAAGGTGTTTGAAGAGATGTGCATACAGGATTTGGAAATTATGTTAGATAAAAACACCAGAGTCAGTCATAATTTAACATTTAAGGAAAGAAAAGCTTTCAATGAGTTACGGAAGAATAATGAGACTTTTAGATACATGAAAAGTGACAAAGGTGGGAATCTAGTGATAATGTCACAAGAAAGATATAGATTCAAAATGCAAGAAATGTTAAATAACACGGAGGAATATGAGGTGATTCCGTTTTATGAAATAAAACAAAAATTTAAGGAGATCCATTCATTTTTGTATGATGCACTTATGTCTAACGAAATCAATTTTAAGGTGTATGATTTTTGTTGGAACCCAAATCCAAGAGTAGGGATTTTCTTCGGGATACCGAAGACACATAAATGTGTAGTGGATCCGCCTTTTAGACCAATTGTTTCCTCAGCCCATTCTGTGACTGAAGGAATTTCCTTAGTCATAGATGCCACCCTAGGACCTTTAGTGACCCAACAGGAATCATACATAAAGGATTCCTGGCACTTTTTGGAAAAACTTAAGGTGTTTAGTGAGAGTGAATTATTTGATCCCAAGCAGCATATCATCTTTAGTTTGGATGTCCAATCTTTATACACATGTATTCCCCATGAGGAGGGGGTTGAAGCCATCGCCAGTTTTTGAGTAAAAACAGAAAGTTTGAAAATGGAAAGATTTCTACTATTTGTAGGTTTCTGGACATTTTATTAAATCATAACTATTTTATTTTTGGGGATAAATATTATAGGCAAAAAAGAGGGGTGGCTATGGGTTCCCCCGCAGCTCCATCTTATGCCAATTTGGTGATGTCATGGTGGGAAGATGAATTTCTTAGACCGTTAAGATATAATTTTAATATTCTATTATATTACAGATTTGTGGACGATCTGGTTTTTGTTATTCAAGGAAACAACGAAACGGTTAATGAATTTTTGGTAGCCATTAACAACACAGTTGAATTTTTAAAGTTTACCAAGGGAGAAACAGGTTTGAAAATTAGTTTTTTAGACATTTTGTTCTGGTGGGATTCAGTTGAATCCAGATTTCAAAGTGGCATTTTTAGGAAGGAGACCTTTACAAATGGGTATGTACATTTCAAAAGTGGTCATCCATTCCATGTTAAAAAGAATATTCCAAAAGGGCAGTTTATAAGAGCCAGTCGAATGACCACCAACGACAAAGATTTTCACGAAGAACTAGAATTCATTTCTAATATGTTCATTAACAGAGGATATGATTTCAAGTCCTTAGAGGACACAAAAAGAGAGGTGGTGGAAAAACGTAGTACAGAATATCAAGCCATCTTAAATAATAAAAACAATTTGGGTATTTTGGAGACATACAAAGATGAATTTAATAAAAAAGTGGTTTGTTCTTTGGACATGACCATTGATAGTGGAGATATTAAACAAGTAGTGAGAAAAAATTGGAGAATTTTGCAAGGTAATGTGGACATCGGGCATATAATGGGGGAACAACCCCTTTTTGTACTAAGAAATAATTATAACATAAAAAGAGCCTTTGAAGCTAAGAACTACAATAAAACTAAGGAAGGTAGTGTTATACAAACAAAGGGGATGTTCCCTTGTCATGGATGCAATATGTGTAGATTTATCTCACAGGGCCCCTATATTTTGGTCGACTCTATGGATAAAACCTTGGAAGTTCCACAGTATGTCAATTGTAACACAAGGGGGGTGATTTATATTAGTTTTTGTGACAGCTGTACCTCCTTTTATATAGGAATGACCACTAGAAGTTTAAAAACAAGAATACGTGAGCATTTGTATAGCATAAAAAGTAGTGACATTAATAATGCCTTGTTTAAACATTCAGTGGTGTGTCCCAATTTTAAGAAGTTTCTTTTTTCTGTGTTAGAAGTTTGTCAGTCAGACCTGAGGGGAGGTGATTTCAGGAATTTTGTCGAACAAAGGGAGACCTTGTGGCAGATTCGTCTGAGATCTGACCGACCCCCAGGTCTGAATGATTCCATTAATATCAAATGTTTTTTAAAGAATAAAAAATTAGCTATAGACAAGAACACAGTAACTGAATTTTTTACTTAGGCTGTTTTTTTAAGAAAAACTAATTTTATGTTTATTGGATAATTGAGGGTTAATGAATTGGGTATTTAAGCAATGTTTGTGGATTTTGTAATGCATTCTGAAGAAGTTTTTACGAAAGCGTGTATGAAGTAAAGTTTATTACGCTATTTGTGTGTACTTGTGGTTTTTACCATACAACGTTTCTCCACGTTATCATCATAGCTGCTGAATTTATTTCTTTCTTCGACTGGCTTTTTTTGGTTTTTGTGTTTGTGGAGTACAGAGAATCTATTGCAACAAGTAGATGTAGGTGTGTATGAGTATATATAACTATATATATATATATATATATATATATATATATATATATATATACATACATACACATCCATTGGTGTACATATACAAATATATGTAGGCACATATACATTTCACCTTTCATAGTGAGAATCTCAATTATACAAAGGATGTGAGGTGAACAGTAATGTAATAAAATTGCACAGTCTTGGGATAAATGCATTGAAGGTGTTCACAGCCCAGGTAGCTTTAGCAGGCCTCACTGGTTTCAACATTGCAAACTGAACAAACCACCCACAGTGTTTAACCACCACATGTCATATACCAGCACTGTATGATGTCTTGTTTGTCACACACTAAAACCTACATACAAATATGCGCATACTAACCTTCACCAACATATATATCTCCACACTTCACAAACAGTTGCAATATGCCCCCTGCTCTATGCACATATACAGATGTGAATATATATGACACATGTATATTTCTCCGTATGTGTGTGTGTGGCATACACACACAAGGTCCACACTGTTGTAAGTCCCTGGACCTCACAGTTGAACTGTTGGGCCTTGCTGCAACACAAACAGGTGTCACATGTGAACACACACTAACATTAGAGGGGGCATATATAGCTACAAATGCTAGATAAGCATACTAGACTGCTATAGCAGTTGCCAATGCTAAACTACACTTTAATATGACTATCATGCATGTGTTGTTCTGTCACACCCATGTTTATATAATGTCAGCGCTAATCCCCCCAACAGCCATTGGCCACACTACTGTACAGAACACAGATAACATGGATCAGATCTTTGACATTTAATGCTGAGCTACACATTTCACAGGTATGTCCCACTGCCCACAGGTGCACACTGTATTGTCCATAGCAGTAGTTAAGCAGAACATCTATGCATAAATAAGTACTGCTGCCACATATGAATGGTTCACATTATGTAGACTATTCTTCAATAATATCTACTACATGGCAGTAAATACATATGTGTCACATACCTTTCCTTTGTATGATTTGGTAATATTTCTTTTTCTTTTTCCTTTTCTCTGTCTCTCTCTCTCTCTCTCTCTCTCTGTATCTCTCTCTCTGTCAGTCTCTGCAGTAGAGTGATTGAGTTTGTTGGCAGAGATTGCAGCCTGCTTTTATAGGTATTTGCACGTGAGCATGTGATGGCCTCTGCACCAATTAGTGGGCACCACTTGTTAATTGCATGCAGCCTGCTGTGTAGTAATTGCAGTAATAACTGTCATAGCAACCCAGTAGTACAAATTGGTAACTCAGCTAGGCGTGGCCGTTTCAGCTTTCTAAGATGGAGATCATCCTTGTTTGCTGTGGACATCATTGTTTAAGACAGAAGGTTGGTATAGTTCTTGTATCAGAAGCCAGGGGTGTAGCCAGAGATTTACATTTTGTACTCAAACCTAATGTTGCTGCTTCCAGTATCCACTTGTCAGTGTAGAAATGTACTCACCCTTCAAAATGCTACCCCAAGATACATGGAAAGATGTACTTTCTTTTCAACTTTTACAATTAACTGCCATACAAAGCTAGTTATAGAGATGTATTCCTTTGGCACAAGAATTGTTTGTGAACTGCTATACTGTGAATATTCATTTACTCAGTTCTAAACAGTTTGTGCTTTTTAGTGTTGACATTAGCACAAGCTGCTCAGAAAAACTGGACACATTTCAGTACTGTGAGCATGCTTACCTACATCCTTGGCAGACCCTGCACACACAGGTATATTCTACATTTGGGTAGGGGTGCAGAAGTACAGAGAGCGTAAGTATTATTGTATGGATTTTATCTTGCTGGACGTACAGGGTTGCTGTGTACATATTAGTTTATCAAGGCAAGTTGTCTGTCTGTGTAACTCCCAACTGTGGACCTATCCACATGGTAGCCAGAGAATAGCCTGTTATTTTTTTGTCTGTGTACCACACAGATCTTTTCAGCTATAGAGCAATGGCATTCTTACAGTTGGTTGCTACCAGTACATGGCTACATCCATTTGTATTTCAGTGTTCTATTCCTACATAAGGGTATGCTTACGAAACTCCTTCCAAAGCTATTTGCACAGTGTGTAACCCACAGAAAGGCTGATATGCCTCTGTGTTTCTGCCTCTGCCAGACCTCTCAAACACTCGGGTACATATTTGAAAAAACTCAGAGAAAAGTAAAGAAAAAGTCAGGGACACCTTTAAAATGTTAGTGCCATTAAGTTGAAACATTGAGAGAATCAGAACATATGAGTTAATGCACCTTTTCTGATGTAAAAGAAGTGTAAAACTCTTAATTATTGTCATTATTCATTAAGTGTAATTCACCACCTTTCTGGCCAAAGTCAGTAGTTTTAGGAGGGATTCAGAGGGACAGAGCTAAAATTTGTGTCAAAATCAGGGACATCCCTGAAAATTAGGGACAGTTTGGAGGTATGGCCTCTGCCCTAAACAGACATGCCAGTGTTTGTCCTGCTGTAATACTGTGTGGGGTTGTAAAGTGATGGTGTAACATTGTTTCCTGCTAGAATGGCTGCTTCTCTTATCACAGTCATGTAATGTAATCCCACAACTGTTGGTAAAGATCCACAGAACAAGTTGTGTGGTATGGCATTCCTATTTTTCCTTTACATTCACTCATTCTGATGCATGATATATTTATTTCAGCACCATCTTGTTGTGTGGCTTAGTTGTACTTCATGTTGTGTAGTGTGTACAAGGTCCGGGGTTCGAGACTGACAGAGGTGTTTTATTTTGTTCCTGAGCAGAACAAGGGCCCTTACATAGAGAGTGACTAAGGCACTTTTAAGCTTTTGTAAGCAGGTTTGCGTGGGTTTGCACGATGCTTAGCAATGCTTAGCTAAGAGCAAACAAGCACACACACTCGTGCAAACCCGCTAACTACTGCTTAAAAGTGCTTACTCCCGCTAACCCCCGTGCTCATTTCTTTGAAAGAAAAGAAAAATGGGGAGATAGGAAAGAAGTGAAAAAGGGGCACAAAGAGGGAAAGACAGTATGGAAAGTAGCTCAGGATGTGCAGGATGGGTGTAGGGTAGGTCCATAGCTGCCCATTTCTTTAACAGCAACAGGTTTGCATATGGAATAAATTTGGAGGTAGATATGAAACCTTCAACCCCTGAGAGAGGGGTGAGGACAACAAAGTATGTTGTAATGCCAATTAAATTACATTTTATGTGTCCAGTGGACATGTGTGCAAAATGGGAAGCTATGTATGGGACGTAATTTTTTTTTTGGGTAGCAGATTGCCCTTTTTTTTTTTAAGTGAGAAATCTAAAAGATTCTAAAGAAAAAAAAAATGTTCTAAAAATGATCTAGAATCTTTTTTTTTTTTTTTTTTTTTTTTTGTGCAATGTTTTCCTCTGTACAGTCAACTGAGAGGTAGCTTAGACCTTTTGGGAGTTAGAAATGAAATCAGAGAGCAGATATGATAGAGGGTAATTTATGTAGGTTGAAAGCAAGAACATTTCCATTTGGATGATAGGTATGAGTGGAGTTGGGTCTTGAAAAATTCCGTGTTAGGTATAGTCCTAAGTGAAGGAGGCAGAGAGTTCCATTTTTTGCCAAGAGAGTAGGATAGTAGTAGCTGGCCAGCAGAATGTTTTGGTCTGTGAATGGAGATTAGGTTTTGGTGTTCTGATCTCAATGATCGGCTAGGGATGTAAGGGGAAGGATGTTGGATAAAGCAGGGCATTTTTCAGGGTAGAATATTAATTTATGAGCGGTTGTTAGTTGGAGATAGTTGAGGTGGTTAGGGAGCTGTAACCAGTTTAGAGATTGAAGGGTAAGGCAATGGTGGGTTGAGGTTTTGGGTTTAGTGGCGAATTTAGAGATTTTATTATAGCAAGCTTCAAGTTTAGAGGTGAGGGATGCAGATAGATTAGTTAGTAGAGGGGCACCATAAAGGAGAGAGGGGAGGAGGTAGGAGGAAGCTAAAGTGTGCCTAGTGGAGTTTGAAAGAAATTGGTTGTTCCTGTAGAGCATGCCTAACTTTTGGTGTTTTTTTTTATGTTTTGTTGTATGTGGAGATCAAATTTGAGGTGCTCATCAATGGTAATGCCAAGGAGTATTGCGGAAGGGACTACTTCTATGTGAGTATTGTTTTGGCTTAGGATGTTGAAAGTGTTTTTGTCAAAGGAGGAAGCCTTGGTGGGGGAAAAAATTAGTATTTTAGATTTGTTGGAGTTGAGGGAAAGATGGTTATTGTGCATCCAGT
Source organism: Protopterus annectens (assembly GCF_019279795.1). Classification (NCBI taxonomy): domain Eukaryota; kingdom Metazoa; phylum Chordata; order Ceratodontiformes; family Protopteridae; genus Protopterus; species Protopterus annectens. Next base: position 415,162,016 of record NC_056740.1, on the reverse strand, counting down.
TTTCTGTAGTGGAAAAAGCTTTTTGTGTTTTGGACAGAAGTTCGGAAAAATTGGGGGCGACGCAAACTAAGGTAGAGTCATCAGCGTATTGGATGACTGTAGTGTCAGGGAGGGCAGAGTGAAGGTTATTTATGAAGATGTTGAAGAGTATGGGACTGAGGATGGAACCCTGAGAACTCCGGTAGGAGTAGGTAAGAAGGACGAGGTACAGTGCTTCCATCTGACAGCTTGAGATCTATCAGAAAGGTAACTGGAGAACCAGGAAAGAGTATCTGGGGAGAGATTAAGGTAGGAGAGATGAGAGAGAAGGTGTGTATGGGATATGGTGTCAAAGGCTTTTGAAAGATCTAATAGAACAGTGGATACAAGTAAACCAGAATTGTGGTCTTGATTAACTGTTTCTAAGAAGGAGAGTAGGGCAGTTATGGTGCTGTGGCCAGGGCGGAAGCCGTGTTGGGTGGGAGTAAGTAGCTGATTATGCGTTAAGTAGGGTAAAAGTTGGTGGTGGATGCATTTTTCTAGAATTTTAGATAAAGGAGAGAGCAGGGCTATGGTGCGGAAGTTAGAAATAGAGGTATTTGTACCTCCTTTGTGAAGTGGTAGAATGTAGGCAGAGCGCCAGAGTTTGGGTACATATGACTCTTTTAAGGATCGGTTGATCAGGATGCTAATAGGGAGAGCAATCCCTTCGGCTGCGTGTTTGAGGAAGGAGGGTGGAATGTTGTCAGGGGCATTAGAGCATGGCTTTAGTTTAGATAGCAGCTTTTTTATAAACATTTTGTAAACATTGTGGAGACTGGTTTGAGATGGAACATAGAGAGGCTGTTATTTGGAGAGTCTAGGAAATTGGATGTACTGTTGTTGGGAAATGTTTTGGTTAGCTTAGTTATAGAATCAATAAAGAAAGTGTTGAAGTGAGAACTTAGATCTTTGTCGGATAAATTGGGGTCAGGGCAGGGATTACTTCTTGACCCAGGATGGAGAAGAGAGTTAACAGATTTCCAGAAAAGTTTAGGGTTGTTATTATTATTGGTCTGAAATTTATTGTAGTAGTTTTTTTTTGTCTGTGGAAATTAATTTTTTTACCTGGTTGCGGAGTTGAGTATAATGAAACTTAGCAGAAGGAAGTTGTTTTCTGAAAAAGCTTCCAGGATTTGTCTCTAAGATGCATGGTATGTTTAGTCTCTTTGGTCAGCCAAGGAGCAGAATTGGCTTTAATTCATTTGTATCTTGGGGGGGGGGCTAGGGAGTTAAGAGTATTGAGGAAGAAAGAGTTGAAATGCTCAACAACATTGTCAAGGGAGAGAGTGTTAAGGAATTGCCAATTAATTTGCTTGAAAATGTTGGAGAAGTATGTGGGGTTGAAGTTGCTAAGGTTACGAGTTTGGATGTAGTTATGTTTGTATTGGGAGGTGTTGGCTGAGCGATGAATGAAAGCAGGGAGATGGTCACTAAATGAGTCAGGGATAGTGCCAGAGAGAGAGATTTTGTTTGGGTTGGAAACTAAAATCCAGTCTATGATAAAACCTGGGGGGTGGGTTTTGTTAGGTCGGGTTGTGGAGTGGATTACTTGGGAGAAGTTGAAGAGACTGATGTCTAAGGAGGAGGAAGGGGTGGTGATTTTGTTCCAGTCAATGTTGATGTCACCCAACCTATCTTCATGGGCTTGCTGATTTATAGCCTGGACACCTGCAGCTGTGAAGTAAATGCAGTGATATTGAGACATACCTATCCATAGTATAGACAAGCATAGCAATTCTTAACTACTTAATACAATGGCTACTTACTCAGTACTGGGGCATTAGGCATCGCACAGGACTCCTGGATCCACTGGTCCAGTTGATCCTCCTTACGTCGCTTCAGGTCAGAATAATGGTGCCTGACCTGCTCACCAGTCTGAGGAATGCCAGTGGCACTGGTGAGATCACAAGCAAGACTGTTCCAGGCCTCCATTTTATATTGGGTGCCCTGATACTGGCCCCGCAGGAGTCTTTCCTCATGATTGTGGGCAAGGAGCCAAACCATTACTTTGGTCTCCTCAATGCCCCAGCGTTGCGCTCGAAATCGAGTGCCTTCTCCAACACCGGCCATGCTGACTGCAGAAGGGAGCTACAACCAGTTATGGTAAGTATTCCCGCCAGTGGAGCTTAAATATGCCTCATTTCCCACACTTATTTGTGATTGGCTAGTTTTGAAAAAACTCAGCTGTAGGCACACCTTTTTAGCTGATGTTGGCAATGTTTAATATTCCTTTGATAGATATGTGGCTGTTGAAAGTGCATGGTTATGAAATGCTGTCATGGCTTAGTGGTTATGTACTGTGACTATAGTGCACAGTATCCTGAGTTCAAGCCCTGTCACTGCTTTTTATTTTCCTACTGGCCAGAGGTGTGGCCGTGTTTAGCCGACTTTGCTCGATGTTGCCCGACATTGCCCAATGTTGCACTGGTTAGCAAGGTACGCAGCTACGTGCAAATATGTTGCATTTGCTCTGGTTAGCGCGGTGTGTAGCTACACGCAAATACATTGTGCTTGTTAACGCGGTGCTCAGCTACGAGCAATTGGTTTTAAATATGCTAAATACTGCTAAAATGTGCTTAGCAGTGCTTTATATTGCTTAAAATAAGTTACTCATGCCTCAGAATGCATAACCATTTCACCTTCATATATATATAATTTGTTCACTACTACATATAATATTTGAATGCTTTTTACAAAACTTATACATGATAAATGAAAGGAAATATTTTTGTATACAGATTTCCAACAGAAAATGGAACGCGCAGTAGTGGGACTCGAACTGGGAATGCCTCCTCTTTGTGCGAAGGCTCTAATCACTACGCTATTGCTATGTTGCTTAATTTGCATATTTGTTTCTTGTTATCCTCTTCAGTGTCTAAGCTGCTAACTGTAGCTAAGCAATGGGAAATCCTGCGGAAACACGTGCAAATATGGGCAGCTATATTGGAAATAAAACAAAAAAAAAATGTCTTTAATTTTTAAATTTGTACGAGGTTTAACTTATGGGGGAGTGTAGTGTTACAATGTGCACATGTGAGCGGACTCGCTCATGTAACTCAACATTTCTTGGGTTTTGTCAGTGCAGGGGTGTGGATTTTTGGACTGCTCAGCAGTCCGACATGCCCCCTACACTCGTCCACGATCCGCGTAAGCTTTAGAGTTGAGGCAGCACGCCCTCATTAATATTCATGGAGAGCTGCCGTCATACTCTTAGACTGGCGTTTCCGTGTAAGAGTAATCTAGTCTTACACGGAAGATTAGTAAATCCTGGGGATTATGTATGTTATGCATTTTGTAACACAAAAAATTTGACAAAAATAAGCACCTGCCATATGGGCATACCTCTCAACCTTATAGAACAAGAAATCTGGGCAAAGCCATAATTAATGGGGGACAACCAACCAAAAATAGAGATGTTTTTTAAATATTGCTATTATAAACTTAGAAAGTTGATAGAATTACATGTTTTAGATTAACATGAATTTTCTGAAGGATAAGACGTCTGAAACTCAAATGTCTGCCATTATTCTCAGATTTACATTCGCAATGATTTGCCGGAAAACCAAAAATTTTATGAGGAGCAGACCAAAAATACGAGGCAAAAATCTGGACATTCTGTGAAAATTTGGACAATTGAGAACTATGCATATGGGTGGATATGACACTGTTAAGTAAAGCAGTACTGAAACACTGTACGAAACCATCAGAAGTTAAGACATTTCCTTCTATTGTATTACTTTTAATCACATCAATCTTATGTGTTCATTTAAAACTTCATCTCACTTGCTGCTTTTTATTTTTTGTTCCCAGTATTTAACTTTCATGTTAAAAAAACATTTTTACTTGGAAGGCAGACAAAATTAAACTGATTGATATTTTGCTCAGTCATTACTGCTTTTTGCTTACTCATTGACGTATTTATAATTATAAAGATTTCTCATTATAGCCAGCTGAATTGTTTTATACCAAAGGAACAACAGATATGTAACTCACTGTCCTAGAAAAATAACAGTTGACAGACGTCTTGCCCTTGGATGATTGCTTTATTCTTTCTTTATTTATTTTTTCTACAAAAATACAAATACAATGCTATGTCAGTCAAGTAGATTGAGATGGCTTGAAAAAAAAACATGATTCCATTATTTTGTAAAACTATATGGCCTATTCGGTTTATTTTTAAGTATTTATTTCAGGAGGGACGCTTCAGAAACATAACTTTATGAAATGTTCGTTTAAATCTTTCATTATCACTGCTGTCTTTATAACTCCTTTTCTGAAGAGATGATGTTAAAAAACAGACTCCAGTTTTACTTTTGCGGATGTGGATAATGGATGCAGAAGCAGCTGTCGATATTTGGAAGGAAAGCTCCTCTTTTCACTTCTGATTTAGGACGTCCTTATTTATGCAGGTCTGTCCCTATTTTCAGGCTTGATATAACCCTTCACACAATTTTCTGAATTCCCCGATTCACTTATGATTTTTTGAAGCTGTCTAGTACATAGAAAATCACACTAAATGACCCAGATACTAGTGGCAACCAAAATTAAAAAACAGAGGGCATACATCTTAGAACTCTGTTTTTTAGTAGCAAAAATAAATTACCTTGTGTGGGAGAATTTTGTGATACTCTTCATTAAAGTCTACAGATTTTCTCTTTGATAATATGGTTATATTTTAATTTCATTTTTGTCACACTGTTTTTAAATATATTTCTGAGTAATATCCCACATTCCTACTAGAAGTGGGAAGACTTATGGGATATCTGGAGTTCAAAGTTTATGCTAATTTGATGCCCAGATTTTTAGCGGGATGTTCTTATATTTCAGGGGCCTTTGCCAAGGTGACCATTTTGTTACAGGACCTAAACTGCGACACTTGAGGGTCACCCCGGGAAACAAGGTCTGCAATCCCATTCACCCAATCCCCATGGGGAGTGGAGATCATCCATGTCATCTTGCACCAGGGCAGGCAGGTTGGCCTCCTGTCCTTCACCAGGCACTGTGGGGATGCCACCCAGGAGGCAAGAAGCCATATGCCAGGAGGCTTAAAGCGATGCACATTCATTAGTGCCTGGCACCATGGGGGTGAGAGACTGAGGTGTGCCACAAAAAGTGCAGAGATGGGGGGACCCAGGGCCATCTCCCCTGTGAGATTGAAAGCCCTAGGTGCAAGGCAAAGTAGGGAACCAGTGTCACGGAAGTCTGGATGAGGGACTGTCTGAGGCTTCGTGGCCCAACAGAGTTCCATGAGGCTGGGAAGATCCCCTGAGAGGCTCCTAGAGCATGCATGACATTGCATGATTTGGCAGAAGTTAGGAGATATGTAACCCTGGAAAAAGCTCTCTCTCTTGGGTAGAAGTGGAACCCCAGAGGGGGTCATTCCTGATAGAAGTCTGGAAGGGAAAGAGAGAGGTGGAAAATGACTGGTACAGGACAGCTCTTGTCTGGGTGAGGGGGTATGGACCATACCCCTCTGGGACAGAAGTCTGGAAGGGGGGAGAGAGGCAGATAATGGCAGGGCTGGGTGAGCTCTTGCCTGGGTGAGGGGGGATCAGGCAGAGCGCCCCACAATGGAAGTCCTTAAGGGAGCACTAGGGTGGACAGCAGCGGGGCCTGGAGAGCTCCTGTCTGGGTGAGCGGGGTCAGACACAGCCCCCCATGATGGAAGTCCTTAAGAGAAAAATTGGCAGACAGTGGTTGGGCCTGGACAGCTCCACCACTGTCTGCCAGTTGCTCCCTTAAGGGAGCAACTGGTGGATATTGGTGGGGCCTGGAAAGCTCCCCATGATGGAAGTCCTTAAGGAAGCCAGGGTGGATGGCAGAGGGGCCTGGAGAGCTCCTGCTGGGGCAAAGGCGTCCATCTTCACCATATAACTGACAGCATCCTTGAAATATCTCAAAGTCCCCAGAGCTGCTCTGGATGGGAAAGCAGGGGGACTCTGAAGCCTTCATGAGAGAGGATCTGCTCCTCAATGGCTGAGGGGAGTTCCAGAGGAGTGGACAGGATCAGGGGGAAGCTCCCCTGAGAGGGTCCAAGGGCATGAGTGATCTGGCATGATTTGGCACCCTGCAGGAGACATGCAGGCAGCATAGTCCCCTGACATGGCGGGGGCCGCGGCTGGGGAAAGTCTCTTGGCCAGGTCGAAGGGGAGGACTGTAGGGTTTGACCCTGACAGAAATCAGTACGGGCGTGCCAGGCAGATGGGTGCAGGGCCTGGAGAGCTCCTGCCTTGGTGAGTGGGGTGAAGCAGAACCCCCTCATGATGGATGTCCTTGAGGAAGTGACTGGCTGATGGTGGCAGGGCCTGGAAGGTTCCTGCCAGGGCGAAGGCATCCGACCTTACCCCATACCCAATGGCATCCCTGAAAAATTGCAAAGTCCCCAGAGCTGCTAAGGATGGGAAAGCAGGGGGACTGGTCACCCTGGGAAGCCAAGTCACCATTCGGACTGACCAGTCTAAACTGGGACATTTCTGTGTCCCACAGACAATACTTGGGATTCTGGGACACAGACTTCCAAACTGGGACTGTCCTGGAAAAACTGGGACCATTGGTCACCTTGTCCTAGAGCTCTGAATGATGACCTCCATCTACAACCCCAACCATGCAGGAAATGGTGTAGGAAATGGCCTACAACATAAAATATGCCAAGATATGTAATGTAGTGAAGCAGATATATTTGGCTTACTCAGAAGACTTTTCTATAGCCTTGAGACATTAGGAAGGGCACTGCAATACAGTCCTGAAATCTACAGCAATTTTGTTGTGTGTGTGTGTGTGTGTGTGTGTGTGTGTGTGTGTGTGTGTGTGTGTGTGTGTGTGTGTGTGTGTGTGTGTGTGTGTGCAATGTTGCAAAATATCTTTGTGCATATAGATGGGGCAGTATGTTGACATCTTCATAGGGCCTTCTTATTAAGTGTACAATGGAGGAAAGGCAGGGTGGAGAGTCGGTGTAGGTACACTTAGCAAAACTACTGCAGCATAGTCAGGGGCAGGGCAAATACATTGCAGCACTAGCAAAGAGGCACTGCCTGGTCCATAACTATGCTTTATGACATTGACAACACAGAATAAAGTGATACCTGCATCATTACATCCTGGCTATGCAGGGCATTGCATAGACTGGCCTCACTGTGCATATTACATCACCATAACATCACATTTTGGGTGGGCCAATCACTGTCATCCTCACTTGCATAGGTGGTTGTGGGAAAGGTGACTGTAACACTATGAGATGAGATTTGGTTATGTGGGGGGAGAACACCATGAACGGTGATTGCAACCCTATGACACACAGTAGGGTTATGGGAAGTGAACACTATTGCCACATTTATTATTTATTTTATTTATTTAAAATTAGTTTGCCAGGCTAGTCCAACTGGGCAGGAATCCATTTTCAGAGGAGGCCTGGGCAGAAAAGCTCCATATGCAATTATAAATGTTTAGAGAAAAACACAAGTTGTACACAACATAAAAATCATATATATCATAAAGTATATTAAGTTACATGGAATAAAATGTTTAAGGTAAAAGTAAGGAATATTGAGTTATACAGATTAAAATGTTTAGAAAGTAAAAGTAGCTTTGATTGACTCTAATAGGTACATTACAATAATTCAAACAGTGGGAGGGTTATGTCCAGGAATAACAGTTAGAGGGGTGTCAGGATGCCTAAGTAAATAGTATATAAGAGTAAGTAATGGAGAAGAGAAAATAGGACTGGAGAAGGAAAGGGAGTAGCAAGAGGAAAGTTCACTAGGAAATAGGTCCTTAAATCTCTCTCTAAGACCAAAAACACTGCATCAATGGGCCCAGACAATATCCCAGGATGCCCTCTAAATAGCATGAAAAACGACCTATCAGGGCCTCTGGAACTACTATTTAACTGTAGCCTCCAACAGACTTTGTGCCTAATGAATGGAGAACAGCCACAGTCATCCCTGTGCACAAAGGTGGGCCATCTACAGACCTTGTAAACTATGGACCCATAAGTCTCACTAGTCTTAAATGTAAAGCCATGGAAAGAATTATCATGGAAATGATCAATAGAGATGTAGTAAACCTCCAGACACTGGACCCAACCCAGTTTGGTTTTGTTAAGGGCAGATCATGCCTACTCAACCTTGTGGACCTCTTTGAGAAGGTAACCAAAGCAATGGATGAGGGAAAAATGGTTCACACTGCCTACCTTGACCTGGCCAAGACACTGACACAATACTCCACTCAGGAATTGTTGATAAACTCAAGAGGTTAGGTACAAACTCATACATCACCTGGTGGATAGCCAACTGTCTCACAGACAGGACCCAGGAAGTTAGAATTGGAGAGTTCACCTCCACAAAGAGGCCAGTCACAAATGGAGTCCCTCAGGAATCAGTCCTTGGGCTGCTCCTTTTTGGCATTTACTTCTCAGAAGTCAAGGCCAATGTCAGTGGTCTCTGGCTGACTAAATTTGCAGATGATTTCAAATTAGGAGTTGTCATTGAATTCCACACTGACGCAAATGTTCTCCTGGAGGGGCTGACACAGACAAACAACTGGTGTCAGAGCCATGGACTAAAACTAAATGCCAAGAAATGCATAATAGTATCCTTTGGGAAGTCATCCATCCCTGGTAACTATCATATTAACAACACACCCCTAAGAGCTGACCCAGTAATTAGGGACTTAGGGACAAACATAGATAGTAATCTAGCCTTTGACCATCACATGTCTACAGTAGTGAGGAAATCATTCTATATTACGTAACTTATAAACAAAGGTATGGCATCTAAGTCCAAGGAAAGTCATTGTTCCATTGTATTTGGCATTCATCTGACCCATCATTGAGTACAATGCCCTCTTTGGTATGTACCTAACCAGGCATATCCAACAATTGGAACATCCACAGGGGTTCCTCACTAAAAGAATACAGGGTGTAAATAATATGTCCTATGCAGACCGTCTCAAGGCCCCATCCCTGTATTCTGTCTTCTACAGGTTTTTGAGGGGACATCTATGCTGTCACACAGGGCATTGTCAGACCCCACTCTGATGGATCTCCTGCATTTCCACAAAACAAACAACACCAGAATTACCCATTCTAAAGACTTAAACCTTGCCTGTAATATAAATAGGACTTGGTGGAGAGACAGGTATGTATCCCAGAGGCTACTCCTTCTATGGAACAGGCTCCCCAACCATGTGAAGGAGAGTTCCTCCCTAACCCAATTCAAGTGCAACTTGGACAATTGGATGGGGAACAGGAAGTTCATCCCTGGTTTGGCATCTATGTTTCTAATGGATGTAGGCAACCTGTAAATAGTTCATTTCCCCAGCCCCTGCTTGTAAATGTTGCATCTTCCAAGTCCCTCCTTACACTTATCAAGGGTATCAGAACTTGTCAGAGATTTGGCATGCATGGCTAGGCTTAAAAAGTCCCTTGTGGTCATTAGCCTAGTAAACACCTATGAACCTATAAGAGGAAAGACTAGATAGGAGGACAAGGGAAGAAGGAGGAGACACCAGAGAGAACTAGAACAGAGAAGAAGTGTAAGGTAGGTACACAAGAAGAAGTTAGAGGAATGTACTGTTACAGAAGAGGAAGTAATGGAAATTTGGTAAGTGGGTGGCTATGGGAAGATGGACTGATAGAGTTGGTTGAAGGATCTAATCCAGATGGGAATGGGATTTAACCAGGCCCCTTCCCATATGGGCCATGGTAAGTTGCCATGGTAAGTTGTGAGCCAACACAGGGATGACATCCTTCAGTGGTAGGGTCAGGCTTTCATGATGTATCCACTGACATCATCCACTGTGCTGATGTGTGGTGTTGATGCTTGATATGATTCTGTCAGGGAAGGGGTAAAACTATGGGCATGTTATCAGTCACTGTGATGGGGCAAATCCTGTGTCTGTATCACAGAACTGCAGATGCTGGCTAATGTCAACTGTCACAGTCCTATCAAGGATGGTCCTGGAGTCACAACAGCATCTAACCCCCCTACCCATCTCTGTCTCCTATGGTGGGTATGTGTAGCTCAGAGGTTACATATATTTCAGATGGACAGAGGTGGAGGGTATGAGAGACTTTCAGGTAGAAGCTGAATGTCAGGCTCTGGGGGAGCAGTTTGCTGAACCTCTTCCTCAAGAGGGGCTTCAGTTATGGTGAAGGTGGGTGACCCCCTCCCCTTGTGGTGTTGCTCACAGTGCCAATGTGTTATTAGACTGCACTATTTGAATGTTGCCATCATTGTCACCCACATGTGCCCTGCTGGCATCAGCTCTGTGTTGTCTTGTTGTGCTGGACCATCTACTAGTTGTACCTATAAAGCAAGACCACACATGAGACAGTATGACACTATTGTCTGCCCATTAATATGCCCCCTATAATCCCCTGGCTTGCATAGTAATGCACATTAAACTGTGGCTATAGCACACTTTCACATACATACCTTACAGTGCAGGTTGTTGCAGATAGAGACCAGAGGTGCCCGGAAAGGCAGGCATTCAGATGTTCCTTGGTAAATCTTTCCTTTCAAATGCACTGGAGTGTTTTATACTGCACTGTACCACTGGAGAGTTGTATACTGTACTGTAGTGGACATGGCTAACCAGATTTGTCCTCAGTAGCCACACAGGTGTTTTTACAAGCCCAGCTCTCACATCCAAGCCATCTCCATGTGGGAAAGACTTCCCTATTTGTCAGGTGAGTAAGGCCTAAAGTTCCTCATCCTTAGTAGCCTGCTTTATTGCTAGTAGCCCCCCCCAAAGTGATGGACTTGTCACAATGCCTTCCCCCCTTGATGGACCTGTCCCACCCACTTTAATAGACTTGTCTGTCACAATGTCCAACTGCCTGTGATGAATCTGTCTGTGGCAATGTCTCACAACCTGTGATGGCCCTGTCACAGTGTCCCAACCCCTGTGGTGAACTTGTCTGTCACAATGTCCCACCCTCCTGTAGTGGGCCTGTCTGTCACAATGTCTCAACCACTGTAATGAACCTGCCAAGCATGAGGTCTAGTTTGTATGATAAACTCCTCTGTTCCAATGCCCTACCACATGCAATGGACCTGTCTGTCACAATGTCTCAACCCCTGTGGTGAACCTGTCTGTCATGATATCCTGACCTGTATAGTGAACCTGTCTCTCACAACCCCCCCCATTGAGAAACCTGTTTGTCACAAAATCCCAACCCCCTGTGGCCCCTGTGATGGACCTGTCTGTCACAATGTCCCATGCCTTTTCCTTTTCGTAGGGCATCACATCAGTAATCTGGTCTGAATACTGCTTGTCTTTGGCAGCTCTACCCAGGAGGTACCATGTGTGTAGGGCTTGCAGTATCACTTCACTCTCTTCATTTTCTTGGTCTGTGAATGTTTCCAGCTGTTGTCTGTCTCAGAAGATCATGCTGGTAGATGTACACTCATGAACAAAACATGCTAATCGGAGAGTATGTGTGTGTGTATGTGTGTGTGTGTGTGTGTGTGTGTGTGTGTGTGTGTGTGTGTGTGTGTGTGTATGAGTGTGTATGTGAGTGTGTGTGTGTGTGTGTGTGTGTGTGTGTGCATCCATGTGTGCATCCGCGCGCGCATGTGTGTGTGTGTGCGTCAGTGTGTGTCTGTATGTGTGTGTGTGTGTGTATGAGTGTGTGTGTGTGTATGTGTCTGCTTGTGTGAGTGTGTGCATGTGTGTTTGTGTGAGTGTGTGCGTGTGTGGGTGTGTGTGTGTGTTTGTTTGAGTGTGTGCATGCGTATGTGGGTGTGTGCGTGTGCGCGCACGTGTGTGTGTTTTGTGTGAGTGTGTGTCCATGTGTGGGTGTGTGTGCACACGCGTGCATCTGTGTGTGTGTGTGTGTGTGTGTGTGTGTGTGTGTGTGTGTGTGTGTGTGTGTGTGTGTAGTATGCTGTGGGAAGGGTTTATTATATCTGTGCCAGTCCACTGTAAGGGTTTATTATATCTGTGCCAGTCCACTGTGAAACTTTGACTGCATGTGTGCAATCATTTCCCCCCCATTCTGTTATCTCCCTGCAGTGCAGTGTTGCAGAAAGAAGAGATGAAGTTACACTCACATCTGGCACCCCCTCAGCACTGCACTTAGGAGCAAAAATAAAAAAATATATAAATAAAAATCCCTTCCCTGATCTGGTGCTTCTCCAGCAGGTCCCACCCATCAGGACCTGAGAGGAGCAACCAGCATGTAACATTTTCAACCCAATAAAGTGATAATGTTTTTGTTCGTCTTTGGTCAGCCTGGCATCTAGCCATACAATGACTCTACATTATTCCCATCATGGTGTTTTTCCCCCTTGATGTGTCATTCCCCATTCCTTGCTCAGCGTCCCCGTCATCATATTTTCACCCTCTGTGTGTCTGTCTTTATGCACTGTCCTCCCCACCTTGTGTACTTTTTGCCTTTTGTATGTCTACTGCCCCTACCTGTCTGAGCTTGTTTTATGTTTGTTTGTGTTTTATCTCCCTGCCACCTGCCCATATCCCTGTGCCACCACCACAACCTTCCCTCACTGCATTCGATGATTACTCTTCTTTTGGATATATATGAGGTCGTTTTCCCCTCAACAATTGTCTTTTGCCTCATTTTCACACCTTCTTCTTGCTGTTCTCTTTCCTACCTTCCTATTCAGCCCGTTACCTTTGCATTTATATGACGAACAGGGTTAGCATTACAGATATGATGGCACACAAACAGAGTGACGGCATTTGTGTAGCATCATCTTCTTCCAGTAGTCAGATATAATGCTTTTTGAGTGTACACGCATAATAAAATATAATGTATGAGCAGCTCCTGAGAATATTACAAAGTTGTCAGGCAACTTGAAAGTCTTTGCCATGTCACCAAACTCTACCATATGATGTGCACTTTATGCTGTGGTGCAGTAAGGTGACTCATTGTGTGTTTGAATGTGTTTATTATTATTTGTTTACCAGGAAAGTCCAACTTGGAATGAGCCAATTTTCAGCAAAGGCCTAGAGATAAATGCTCCAGACACATGTCTTTGTAATGTGGAAGAAACCAGAGCACCCAGGGGGAACCCACACAAATGCAGGAAGGACATGCAGACTCCATGCAGAAGGCACCCCAGCCGAGAATTAAACCGGTGAACCTCTAGCTGTGAGGCTACAACCCAAACCGCTGCACCACTGTGCCGAATGTATGTGTGTGAGTGTGGGTGTGCATGCAGGTGTGGGTATGCATGCATGTGTGTATCTGCATGAATATATATATGTGTGTGTGTGTGTGTGTGTGTGTGTCTCATGCATGTGTGTGTGCATGCTTGCTTACACATGTGTGTGATTGTGTATTTGCATGCATGTATGCATCTGTGTGCATGAGTGTGTGTGTGTGTGTGTGTGTGTGTGCACATGTGTTTATGCATGTGTGATGTATCAACTAAAACGTATAGTATTAAAATAATCCTTTAGCATGAATTGGTTTCATCATAATGGTTCTATAAGGATTCACAGAATTATTCATGTACTGCAACATACGCATTTAAAAACACATAATAATTCTACAAAATTTGGAAACTAGAGTTTATGAAATGGGGAAGAAGTGAAATGTGACAAACCATAAATTATGCTGAAATACATTTTTTTCCAAAAGACTATCAATCAAATAGGAGTATCCATTAAGAAAAACAAAGTAAAACCTCAATGACTTTATATGTGGTGTCAGGTCAACCACATTGAGACAAGAATTCTAAGACAATTTGTCATTGGTGAATGCTCACTCATCATAATAATAGCAAATGAACAGCAATCATGCTGATTATTTCATAGTTTTAATTATAATACCTGTCAAGTGCTGAGCATTTTAAATCATGCAGGAACAACAGACACATTTCCAATTAGCTAATGCAGTCTCTGATGAATCATATTCCTAGAAATGATTAAGACATACATCTGCTTCATGAAAGCTTACAGAGAACTGTGAATTATTATTTTTTCCTGCGACTGCATTTAAGGAGCAAGATCTTTTTTCTCTCTGTCTTTTACCTAATCTGTACTGTGACACTCATCCTAGAGACTAGAAAGACATTCAGATGGTAGTGTGAGCAGGTGATAGCAAGGTACTCATTTCTTAAGGCATCCTACAGGGGGAACACAGAAAGGCCTATAAATGTAGCTTCAGACAATGACAATTATCATGGAGCTCAGTGGAGTCATCAAGGGACAAATTAATTTTTGTTTGGACTGTGTAGGCAGTCTCCTTCTCAAACAAATTTTGAGGAATTATACACATCTGAGAATTCTGTGAATTTATTTCTTTATAATATGGCATCTTTCTGAGCTTAGTACAAAACATCACCTAAACAAACATATTATTTAAAATACTACTAGGAATGCTTGAGACATATACTGTATGTGGCTCCAGTCCATATGGAACTTTATATATGTACAAGTGTTCTGTGTCACAGAAAGTTGTTCTTTGTGGGTGGGTCCGTATGGAACTTTATACATGTACAAGTAAGTGTTTTGTGTCACAGAACGTTGTTGTATGAGGGCTGGTCCACATGGAACTTTATACATTTACAAGTGTTCTGTGTCAAAGAAAGTTGTTGTATGAAGGCTGGTCCATATGGAACTTTATACATGTACAAGTGTTCTGTGTCATGGAAAGTTGTTGTATGAGGGCTGGTCCATATGGAACTTTATACATTTACAAGTGTTCTGTGTCAAAGAAAGTTGTTGTATGAAGGCTGGTCCTTATGGAACTAATATTTTTGGTCTGCTCCTCATAAAATGTATGTTTTTCCAGCAAATCATTGAAGACTGAAGTCACTAAATAAGGCTGGAGAGTGGAGTTCTAGACAGAGGAATTCATGCTTCCCTCCCATTGCACAATGGTCCCCCTGCACCTCTCCTGTGCCTCCTATTTCCTTTTGTCCTGGCCCCATACCATCCAGATAGACTACTTCAGTCTTCTCTCCTCATACTGTGTCTTTCACGGGCATTCAGAAGCCATGTATCTGAAACACTGTATGCCATTAAATGGTAATTTACACATATAAGAACTAACCAGCATAAAAAACAAACTATTAAAAAAAAAAAAACCTCCAGTGAACATATATAAAACAATATTTGGTTTATTACAATATAAGAGCAATATTTAAAATCTATCCCTGATTTTAAATCATTGACCCCCAATACTTTTACTTTTGTCCGAGAGCTTAATCATGTCTATCTTCATATAGTTCAAGGAGATACATCTCAGGTAATTTACACCCCATCTGTACCTGCATGTGTCATGTGCACATTTTTTGTACTGGGAACAAGGTAGCCTATGATATCAGAGCAACCTGTCCCTGTACATAGCTGTCAGTCCTTATAGAGATGGTATAGCTTGTGTAGTCTGTATGGTGGTATATGGTGTAGGATACAGCATTTTTATGCCTACAAATGTGTATTATGCCCCCCCCAAAAAAAAAAAAAATATAGCAGGGTAGACCTCTGCGATCAGTATTTCTCTAGGGTCCTCTAATGTTTGCAACAGGGATGGCTGCCATTTGCAACAGAGATGACTGCCTTACATTACCTTATACATACCTCTAGGTCCTAACAAGATGGTGAGTCCTGGGGTAAGTGCATATATGCTAATTTATGACAAGTACATCTGCTGCAGGTAAGGGCGGCCACTGTGGTGCAGCGGTTGGCATTGCCACCTCACAGCAAGAGGTTCTCCAGTTTGATCCTCAGCTGGGGTGCATTCTGTGCGGAGTCTGCATGTCCTCCCTTTGGTCACATGGGTTTCCTCTGGGTGCTCTGTTTCCTCCCACATCCGCAAAACATGCTGCAGGTGGATTGGACACTCTAAATTGGCCCTAGGTGTGAGTGTGTGCCCTTTGTGGAAGGCTGGGCACTGGGCTGGTAACTCGACACCATAAAACTCCACTGCCAATCATGAGCAGACTGGTGCCCCACTATGGTGACCCCTAACTGGGAAAAGCTGAAAGAAGAAGAAAACACCTACTGCAGGTACACCCATACTGATCCCTAGTATACCATGCTCCTACAGTTGCATAAATTCATATATAGGCACTTGATAATCAGCAATCAGGCCATTAACAACCTAGCTAGAACAAGCATAAAAGAATTGTCAGCCAAGGGAGGTAACTTTGCTGGAACACACAACCCCAAGCATTATCACCTGCCTCATAGCTGTCTCTTCAACTATACTATGGTACAACTAGATTAAACCCTTTGCCGGTAGCCATCATCCTTCCAGTCTAAGCGTTATGCAGTCTACACCTATATATCATGTGTTTACAAATGTCTGCATATCAGAGAACAGCATGGGCTGAGCAATTTCAGACTGCACTGGGGAGAGAAGGTGCTGACCACCCATTACAGCACTATGTGTGACAGATATTTGGTCATTATACCAATGCCGTGGGGGAAGCCACAACTGTATATTACAGCAGTTTCATAAATATGCTACCAATGTGATATGCCATGTTAAGGCAAAGGCACGTTCTATAGCAGCTGAGAGACTGACCATGAGGAGGCCACCTGGGAGCAGCAGGATAAATGAGTGACGGGAGTGTTTGGTGTTCCCATGAGTAACAGTGGTACTAGGATCATTCCTGTTGGAGTGGACAGAAGCACCAGCATGGACCCACCACTACACATTTCAGTGGATGATGATGTAATAGGTTAGTAACATGCACAGTCAATTTCTGCACAACTATACTATATATATATATATAGACTGCATGCTGACCACAGAATATGCTGTTACAGCTTATCCAGCCACATCAGTATGCAGCAGAGGTGGCCTGGGAATGTATGGCACCTTTTGCATGGACATTCTTAATGAGCCACAGAGGCAGAGTTTTAGCACAAGTACTCATGTGTTGTGCCCCCATCATCATCATCAGACACTGCACAATTGCTATCAGCCTTTTGTCCTTCTAAGGCCTTTACACATGGCATAGCAGGGCTTTTCCATGTGAATATACAACAAAAAGGCATCCATGAATTAGCATGAGTAGTTGTGCTACAACGCTTGTTTTTCCCTTATTTCTTGAATTATCCCTTTTACTTCATCATCATCCAACAACAGAGGCCTCAACTTGATTTAAAAAAATGGGTAAATAAATAACATAGGACAGAGATCTGTTTCTATGTTTTTTTTTTCATTTAGGGCTTATGACACTGCCATCCAGTTTTCAATTGCATAAGGAATGTATGAAATATCACTTTAACTGGGATTTTACTTGACTCTGCCAGTAGTTGTAGTGCTATATAATGACTCCCAGATGTTTTTTTAATACCTTTATTAAATTCTCACTTGACATAGGCAAACATGCAGCAATATAAAAGAAAATAAAGCATATTAACATTTTTCCTGCGTACATTATACATCACAGATGTTCTTTTTTTATAAGGATAATCAGTCCAACATTGCAATAATTCCTCAGTTCCTGCCTTCCATAAAACTCATTCCTCCTACTGAATATTGTTTTATCTTTAATAATTTTATATCACAAAAAAACTGAAACTGTCTCAAAGTGTTCCACAACACTGAGATGTCCTTTTCTGGATTTATCACATAGAAATTAATATAGTCTGCAAATAAAGCCAGCTTTTCCCTAAATACCACGCCAATTATATCCTTGAATTTCTGAGTCCCTTATTTTCTTTGCCAGTGGCTCTAAATATAAAGCAAATAACAATGGGGAAAGAGGACACATCCACCTGGTTCCCCTGTTCAAACACAACTTATCAGACATGATCCCTCCTACTTTAATTTTTGCCTCCAGTCTTTCATATATTCTCCTAATTAACCTGACTGAATCATGAAAAGCAAATACTTCCATCGCCCTACGTTTCAATGACTCCCAAATGTTATCAAGTCATTTATAGGTGTATCTGAAGCCTTACTCAATAAGTGAACCTTTTATCCACAATTGGAAACATCTCCATGCTGCTTAACTTGCAATACTCACAAAGAATTACTTTTGGTAACCAAGTTACCTCTCATCCTCTTAGCTCAATAAATAAATGCATGCATGCATGCATAACTAACTAACTAACTAACTAACTAATTAACTAACTAACTAACTAACTAAACAAATAAATAAAAATTTTTGACAAAGCCAAAAATAAAGGAGGGTGGGGGAGCAAAGGCCCAAAATTAGGTACATATTTTAAATATTGCTGTTATAAACTTAGAAAGAGGATAGAATAGAAGGTTTTGCATTGGTATGCATTTTTCTGTCTGGAACTCAATATTCAGTAACATTTAAAAGTGTTTTTAAGTGTTAATTGAGTCTTATCATTTGTATTGGAGATTCAATTAATGTATTAGGTCATGTGACTTATTTCAAGTGTATAAAAGTGGTTTTAAGATGTATATTACACAACTGAGAAGACCAACAACAGGTCTAAAGCGCTCAACCAATACATTTTTTATGGTATTTTACTAAGCTGATATCTTTCAGTGGTTGTTGACATTTTCATATTGTTAATATATTTATGGGGGGCAAATGTGATGATAGCAAATTATTCCAAGCAGTTGGCATCAAATAGTAAGTTTGCTTGTAATAATATGGGTGGTCATTTATTATGCCCAATGTTTATCATGCTCTGCTTTTTATATAGGGAGGATGGATAAAGTCTTAAAAAAGAGGATTTACCAACATGTTTGCACCATTAATCAGAGAGCTATTTGTTTTGTTTAGTCAGTTTTCTCTGGCTGTCTTTTATCTAGTGCAATCCTAGCAAAGATATGTACTTTAAGTTGAGTTGTTGAACTTTTATAAGATATTTAGGAGTACTGCTGTTATATTTTCTTATTATTTATTGCATTTTTTCTGTCATGTTGTGTCTTTTGGCTTTTCCCGGTTAGGGGTTGCCACAGCGGAACTCCGGTCCGCTAATGATTGGCAGTAGATTTTTATGTGCCGAGTTGCCAGCCCTGATGCACAACCTTCAATGAAGGTACGCCCATTCACGCATGTCTCCACACAGAAGACGCTCTAGCTGAGAATCGAGCAGAACAACGCCTTACTGTGAGGCGACAATGCTACTGCAGCACCACCACCGCAGTATATATCGCTGTAAAGGCCCTGCTTTCCATTGACCCTGTGGTTGCCTCTTCTGTAATTTTGAATGTGTGTTGCTAGTGAATTTTTTTGAATTTTTGCGATTGTCCTGTTTGAAGTTACTTTGGACTAACTCTAGTGGGGTTGTACACTAAGAAGGCCTGGGACTGCATTTGTCATAGGAGTAGAAGGTAGCCTGGTCTGTCTGAGCTGTGGATCATACAGGAAGGCTTTAATTATTTTTAGTGCCAGTCACAGCTATCAGCTGCCCAGATTTTTGGCTCATATTTCTGGTCTGTTTCTCATAAAATTGTAGTTTTCTGGCAAATCACCGAGGACTGAAGTCAGAAAAATAATGGCAGACATTTGATTTTCAGACTTAATTCAGAAAATTCATAATAATAATGAAAAACCTGTTATTCTATCAACTTTCTAAGTTTGTAAGAGCATTATTTAAAAAGTGTCCCTGTTTTGGGACCTTTGCCCCTATTATTTGTGGCTTGTCCAGATTTCTTGCTCAAAGGGATCGAGAGGTATGGTGCCAGTATACATTTGGCTCATTTGTGCCAATCTGATCATTACGCTGCATCAGTTAGCAGTGCCCTGTATTGTAGCAGACATCTAGAAGGTAAAGTATTCCTATAAAGAACTACCTCTGAAACTGTACGCAGTTACTCAGTGAAGCTACTTTGCGTGTTGAAAAGCACTGAACAGCTAGTTTGCACATCGGGGAGCACTGCCCATTAAATTTAGTATTATATTGCCTGGTCTAGTCCCTAGTTGCAAAAACAGCCTTAGTTGTCCTCTTTTAACCCCTTATGCACCAAACCCTTGTAGATCACCTAATAAAGGATTGGACATCATGGATATTCACCTTCTCAGTTTCTCTGCAGCCAGTGTGGTGGACGTGGGTATATTGAGATAATGTAGCAAGTGTCTCATGTCCACTGACAAAGATTTAATTCTTAAAGAAATAGATATACTATGTGAGAGATATATATTCACAATGTCATCGGATGCAAGTTTCTGACATACACACACATTGAATAAAATTCAGGTTATCAGAAATCCATATGCTATACCTACCACACACAGTATGGACCTCACACATAGACCTGCTTATTTTCAGGCACTTAAAGGCAATCTTCTCAGTCCCCAAAATCCTCAGAGACATTCTACCAGCAAAAATTATCCTCAGGAAACCAAAAAACACACAACAAAAGCAACACTTAACATTACACATACAGCCACACTCGGTGGTGTAGCACCTAACATCACATATACAGCCACACTCAGTGGTGTAACACCTAACACCACACATACAGTCAGTGGTGAGTGTAACACACCCACAACACCACATAACACTCTCGGTGGTGTAATGCCTAACACCACACATACAACCACACCTGGTGGTGTAACACTCAGTGGTGTAACACCTAACACCACACTTATAGCCACACTCATTGGTGTAACACCTAACACCACACATACAGCCACATCCGGTGGTGTAATGCCTAACACCACACATACAGCCACACCCGGTGGTGTAACACCTAACACCACACATACAACCACACTCATTGGTGTAATACCTAACACCACACATATAGCCACACTCAGTGGTGTAACACCTAACACCACACATACAGCCACACTTAGTAGTGGTGTAACACCTAACACCACACATACAACCACACTCGGTGGTGTAACACCTAACACCACACATACAGTCACACTCAGTGGTGTAACACCTAACACCACACATACAGCCACACCCCTGTGGTGCAACACCTAACACCACACGTACAGCCACACCAGGTGGTATAACACCTAACACCACACATACAGCCACACTCGGTGGTGTAGCACCTAACACCACACATACAGCCACACTCGGTGGTGTAGCACCTAACACCACACATACAGCCACACTTGGTGGTGTAACACATAACACCACACATATAGCCACACCCAGTGGTGTAACATCTAACAGCACACATGCAGCCACACTCATTGGTGTAACACCTAACACCACACATACAGCCACACTCGGTGATGTACCACCTAACACCTCACATACAGCCCCACTCGGTGGTGTAACACCTAACATCACACATACAGCTGCACTCGGTGGTGTAGCACCTAACACCACACATACAGCCACTCTCAGTGGAGTAACACCTTACACCTCACATACAGCTGCACTCAGTGGTGTAGCATCTAATACCACACATACATCCACACTCAGTGGTGGGGTAACACCTAACACCACACATACAGCCACAATTGGTGGTGTAACACTTAACACTACACATACAGCCACAGTCAGTGGTGTAACACCTAACACCTCACATACAGCCACACTCGGTGATGTAACATCTAACACCACACATATAGCCAGTACAGTCTCAACTAAGTAGCCCATAAGCAAAGACAACAGACTACTCAGGACTCTAGTCATAGGGGATTTCATTGTATCAATGCAACAGGCTGAACAAAGAGAAAATAACAGTCAGTTGCTTATTAGGAGCCAGGATATTTCAAGTTATACAGGCAGTCAAGTTATTGCACATCAGGAACCAGTATGAGTCATAGTCCATGTAGGTGTAAATGACATACCTATCTAGACTAATATGAAGAGAGACATTATAGAGCTCTCAGGAAATGTGTCACAGGCTAGTATATGCCTGGCATTGAGCAGCATTCTACTTCCAACAAAGATGATACCACAGTATGAACAAAACATGACTGACTTTAATAATTGGCTCAGTTTCTGGTGTCATTCTAAGGGGATACAATATCTGTTACTGTGGGATGATATAGTTAACAAACCACATTGCTTTGCTAAGGATGATCTGTACCTATCCCCTCCAAGCTTTTGAATATTGGCTAAAAAATTGTCCCCCCCACAGAGTCTTTTTTGCCAAATTGACAAACCTTTCAACACAGGAAAATCAGCCCATGGGAATCTAAAGGTGTTACTGCTCAATGTCAGGAGTTTAAACAAGAAGCTCCACTCCCTCCAAACTCTTATCATTCTGGGGAATCCAGATAGCTGTGCAGTTACCGAGACATGGTTTATAGCTACAGAGAGTACCTCAGCAATGCAAGGCTTCAGTAACTTCCACACATTTAGACCAGCAACTGCACTGACAGGGCTAAAGTTTAAAGTGTCTCAGTCTACAACAATAACAAGTACACTTCTAGGTTGGTTACACAGGATGACATGCTAAAGTTTCTCCACATACAGGTTACCATAGACAAAGTCCCATACCATATGCTAGCAAGCCATAGGTCACCATCTATATTCCAGGAAGTACAAAGATCATACTTAAACTTTCTGGAGACACTCACCATTCAACCAAATAACATACTCATAGGGGATTTTAATTACCTCTCGATAAAATGTGAATCTTACATGACCCCAAATTTGCAGACACAGAGACCCCTCGGCTTTGTAAAGACAAACAGTTGATTGGTACTAAAAAGAGCAAAACTGTGAGATGTTTTTTTAAATAATTTTTAAAATAACTTTGACAATATTACATATTGCAATGTATTTATTAAATTGCAATTTTAGGTTGGCAATAAATTGGTTGCAAATATGTGTTTTATAGTAATGGTGACAATGTTTTTTTTAAGTTTATTAGTTGTTTACGAATATGTGATTGATTATTATGTATGGCACTGAAAAATTTTCTAATGAAAGTCTTAGGAAGTAGGAAATGAAAGCACTTAACTGTTTTATGAATTTAGTAAATTGTTAGATTCTGCTGTAGCTCTCCAGTGACCACTTTATGGTTTATTTATATATTTTTGTTTTGGCATTTGTAGAAGAGTTGTGTTTTTGGTTATTAGTATTTTCTTTGTTAACTAGAGATATGTCACAGGGTCACCTGAGAAGGAAACACTGCCATCTTCTTCTAACCTTTCTGTGTTGGTCAGGATACTTACTCAAATGACTGTTAAGATGGGTCATCTTTTGGATGCTATTACTATGATTTTCCCTGGTTCTGAAGCCAGCTGAGTTGAAGGGGCAATGTAGTTTGTATGCTTAAATGCGTCTTTGCCTCCTAGAGAGAAACAGCTGAGTTACAAGCTGAATTGTGAGGAGAAACACCTTTAAGTGTTGCAGACATAGGTTCCTGGTTTAATAAAACTTTTCATTTTTAAAATAGAATTTCTAGGTCTGTTGCTGGACATTCAGATACATTAAAGGAGAAGAAATATACATTCAAAAAAGTATTAAAGAAGTACAGGGGATGGTAATTGGATAACACCTTCTTTTAGGACAGCTTTTAAGGATGTCATTAATTCCAATGGACGTTTAGAGGGCTCTTTGCTACATTCAGAACTCCTAGAACTATTTGACAAAATGTGTTTTGAGTTGATGAAATTGGTGGTTAGAGATAATGAGAGGGAAATTAAAAAATGGAGAACCAAATTCAGACATTAAGAAAGGAAATAATTCAAGATTTACTATTTCCTGATTATAAGGATTCCTATCAATGTGTGTTTAAATCTGCTGAGAAGCATTGTGACATAATAATGCCAAAAAGGGGAAAACGTTGCAGTGGGATAAGAAGGTGTACAAAACAAAATCTGCTTACCCAGCTTCATTAAGTAGCATGGTTAAGAAACAGCTGGTGAAGAAAGGATCATTTGTAGAGCCTAGCTGCCCTGTTGAACCCAAAATCCCTAAATAAAGTTTTATTTTTTAGAAAAGTCAGCTCTTCTGAGACGATCATCTGCACTTCAAGGCTAGACTTCAAGATAGACAAGGTGCCTGGTTTGACTTATTTTCAATGTGACCAAAATGTGGTGATGGTATAGAGATAGTCCCTCAGTAGGCAGGGAAGGGCCAGAGGCAAGAGTTGCAAATGAAATTAAAACACTACTTGCTCATTATGAATTCAGGTTACACTAGCTGACATTCATTTACTTTTAAAAGTATTTACATTTGTTCTAACCAATAAAGTTAATTTAGTTGAGTTATCAAAGGAATTGAAGATTTTCATCAGAAAGTTGAACCTGGCACTGTGGTTTAATGATAACAATTCAGAATTTGAGGGGGGTTTCATAGTTGCTTAAGGAGAGGAGGGACATTTAATCGCCTACTTTTCCCACAAATAGTGTTATATGAGAGGCATTTATGAAAAAGAACTAAACAGATCAGAATGAACAAAAGCAAGATATCTTTTAAGTTATCGGATTAAAAAAGTGTTATTTTGCAACATTGCAAAATAATAAAACAATTAGAATCATGAAACCTGATAAGGGAAAAGGAGTGGCGATAATGGATTGTTTCATGTACTCTAGAAAGATGCTACAATATCTGAATGACATAAAGTTTTTCACAGATGTTTCCACCAATTAATTTAATATTTATTATTCTGAACCTGACCTGTGGTTCCATGATTTGGTTTTGGAATATGGGCTAAATAAACACTTCATGGATTTTTAAAAGTAGAAAGCCCAGTCATACTAAGTATTTTCTCCATCCTGAAGATTAACAAATTTTTTCAAGACTCATCCCTGTGACCAGCAGTGGCTGAGAAAGTTCTACAAATTGAGCCATTGGCAACGTTTGTGGATGCAAAATGTTTAACAAATTTCTATGATGAAAGATATGCCTTAGTAGAGTCCTAGCATTTTTAATGTATTTTAGCCAAATGTAGGCATATTGATTCCTCATGCCTACTGGTAGGGGATGTCAAATATTTGCTTTTAGTTAATCCACATGAAGTAGGCATAGAGTGATTTTATGGGTTTTGTGGATAGGACTGATTTTAAACAAGATGATATTAATATATGGGTGGGACAAATGGAACAAATATTGAATAACAATTTTGTAATCTTTGAAAATAAGTACTACAAGCAGACCAGAGGAGCAGCTAATACAGGCAGTGGCAGACTCCATGCTGGCAAATATTATTTTATGGTGGTGGGAGAAAATGTATGTTTTTAATTAACCTTTTTTTTGATCACTTTGTAATTTATTTATGCTTTGTTGATGACATTTACATCCTATGGGATGGTGTGATATGTAATCTTGAAGAGGTTTTTGAAATATATAAATGGCTCAACATCTTTTATAACTTTTAAAAGTGATTATGATGTACATTCTATTAATTTTTTAGATGTAAAGATTATAAAGAACAAATAAAAGTCTTATTATGGTTGTGCAAGTTTTATGAAGGAGATATATTCCAATAGTTTGTTACAATAGAAAAGCTGTCACCCACCTTGGTAAAAGAAAAACATTTTGAAGTGCCATATGGAACATTTGTACCATTTGGTATCTGAGGATGAAGTGTTTTATGAAGAATTGGTGGAGTGGGTTTCAATAATGGTTAAGGTTTTTATCTCAGAGAAGCAAGGTACATGGTTTGATTCTAACCATGAGTTTTTGGCTAGGCTTCAAATAACCCTTCAGGGCAGTTAGCACAATATTCACCTATGAATCTATGAATTGGATGTCTTTAGTAGGATGATCCTTGACAGGGAGATTCCTGAGAATTTGCTAAAGAAATATTTGGTAGAAGTAATTGTGAGTAGAGATGTTACACTTCAGGAGCTTATCAAATACCCTGACAGTTTGACAAAGAATAGTAGAAGTGATAAAGCCTATTGTAAAGTTATGATACACCATTACAACAGGTGGGTAGATGAGATTAAGAAAGTCCTGTCTGGGTATTGAGAGGTAGGTTTTGATCCACTGGATTTTATAAAAAGGTTGGGTTACTATCCCCTTTTTGTTTATTAGAGGTCTAAAAGTCTTAAGCAAGTCTTTAAAATGTCTCAGACCTGAGACACCAATATAATAAAAAAGGGGATGATGAAATGTGGCAGTTGCACCTGATGTAGATATATTCATGAGGGGACAAATGTGATGATAGCAAACTATCCCTGGGTGTTGGCCCCAAATGGTAAGTTTCATTATAAAACTAAGGCGGTCGTTTATTATGCTTAATGTTTATTGTACCCTACTTTTGAAATAAGGAATATGGAGAACACCTTAAAAAGAGGATTTGCCAACATGCGTAAGCCACTAAAAAGGGTGACACAACTAATGCCTTATGCCAGCATTCAAAGACCTATAGGGGGTTCAGAAAGTGTGTGTTTTTTTTTTATTTTTGAAAGGGTATCCCCATTTAGAAGAGGTGGGAATTGGTCAGCTTACTTAGAGGCATGGTAATTCCATTGACAACTTTTACTGGATGCAACTACTGCATTGGGAATCAATGATATGATTCCTATTAACAGGGTATTAAAAAGAGCAAAATTGTGTGACCTTTTTAAGCAATTTTTAACATGACTTTGATAGTATTACATATTGTAAAATATTTATTAAATAATTTTTGATTTTAGGTTGAGAATGAATTGGCTGCAAATATATGCGCTATAGTAATAGTGATATAATTAAAAAAATAAGTTTATTGGTTGTTTATGACCATGTAATTATTATGTGGGCTATTTAAAATTTTTAATGTGCTTGTTTTGGTGTTCTAAATAAGTATAAATCCAAAAAAGAGAATAAAATGAGTACCTGGACTGTAGTTCAAACATTTAGTAAAACCTTTGTAAGCACTTTTGTGTATGACACACTTCTTCAGACCATGAAACTCTAAAAAACAATTAGCTTTAAATAGTCAAATCACTAATTAACAAGCTCAGGAAATAAAAACGTCACCATGGCAACTTCAAAACCTAATAAACCAATCTAAGGTTCTTAGGATAGCTCTTAAGTGAGACATTATCATTGATCCCAAAGCCTGTATCTGCCTGCAAAGTCACTATCCATTTTAATTCCTCATTCTCAATTCTATCAGTCATACTGCCTTCCTCTAGCATTTTCATAAACCAAGCGTAATACCATAAACACAAAGGAATGTCCCACAAATTGTTTTATATGTTTATTCAAGGCAGTTGTACTAACATTTATCCTTATATCACTTAAGTGCTCAAGTGTCCTGTCCTTAAGCCTACAACATGTCATACCAATGTAGAAGCAGGGGCATTTTTGACAAGTAGCTATATAAACTAAATTGTGACTCTTGCAGTCTGCATAAAAATGAGTATGATACTTTATACCTGTAGTAAGGTGAACAAAAAGTCTCTACCTGAAATTAATGCACATGCTTTACATGATCTACTTGGGTGGGTCCCAGTTCTAGCCGACTGAGGGGCTAATTTTTTCTTATTATTAATATAACAGAGTCTTCACTTCAAAGACAGAGCTTTCTTAAAAGCAAAGGAGGGTTTATCACCTACAGTCTGTTTATTTTCTCATAGGTTCATAGGTTCATAGGTGCATACTAGGCTAATGGCCCTGGAGCCTTTACAAGCCTAGCCCATAGGATTACCCTGGCATCATGCCATCCGACCTTAGTTCACAGTGCCTCTGTCGAGTAAAGCCACTGGAGTGATCCCTGGGGTGAATTTTCTATTTCCCATACACTCATCAAGATTTATCTTGAAGAAGGCCAGTGAGGTGTCTGTTTGACATGTATAGAAAGTCTATTCCATAGCATGGGCAGTCTCTGGGTTATGAACTTGTCCCACCAGCATGTTCTGTTGGTTGTGGTAATGAGGATGAGATTTCTGGAGCATGTGGTGTGGAGAGATTGGGATTTCTCTAGATGTAGCATTTCTAACAGAGCTGAGTCAGACATGGCTTTGTAAGTCAAGCAGAGATCACCTCTAAGTAGGTGATATGAGACAGAAACACTTGGAGTTTGAGTCTGTCCATATAGGACAAATGTTTAAGGCCTAGGATCCTCTTTGTGAGGTACTTTTGTGGCCTCTGCAGTTGTTGCAGGTGTTTCATGAGGTACATGCCAAATGGGGCATTGTACTCGATGATTGGCCTAATGAGGGAAGAGTAGAGGGAGACAATGACCTCTTTCCTCCTGGATGCAAAACCCTTAGTAATGAGATGTGCCACATAGAAGGACTTTCTGACCACAGTGGCAATGTGGTGGTCAAAAGAGAGGTTGCTGTCAACCTGTATTCCCAGATCTCTTATAATGCCTTCTGTGTTCAGTGTACTACCATCGATGTGGTAATTCACGGGAACTGGGTTTTTCCCAAAGGGGATGACGACACATTTTTTGGCATTGAGCTTAAGGCCATGGTTCTGACACCAGTCATTGATCTCACTGAGGTCTTTCTGTAGGATGTCAACATCACTCGGGGAGTTAATAATAGCTCCTAACTTGCAATCGTCTGCAAACTTTGTCAGCCAGATTCCTTTCATGTTGCTCTGGACTTCAGAAAAGTAGATAACAAACAGGAGAGGACCCAGGATCAAACCCTGTGGGACTCCACTCGTGACTGGTTGGCAGTCTGACTTGGAGTCAGCTACTTTCACACTGTGGTTTCTACCTGTGAGTCAGTTTGCAACCCACCTAGTGATATAGGGGTTGATGCCTAGCTTAATGAGTTTTTCTGTGATTCCTGAGTGGGGAATGGTATCAAAGGCCTTGGCCAGATCAAGGTAGGCTGTATGAATCACCTTGTCTTCATCCACAGCTCTGGTGGCTGACTCAGAGATGTTGACCAAGTTGAGCAGGCATGATCTACCCTTCACATAACCAAACTGTGTGGGATCCAGAGTTTGGAGATTCCCTATATCCTTCGTTATTATGTCCATGATGATGTGTTCCATAGCTTTGCATATCAGACTCATCAGGCTAATGGGGCAATAGTTTCCAGGATCTGTAGTCGCTCCTCCTTTGTGGAGAGGGATGGCTGTAGCAATGCACCATTCAGTAGGGACAAAGCCTGAGGTGAGGCTGTGATTGAACAGGACACACAGGTGAGGTGCCAGTTCACTCTGTAGTTCATGTAGAACACAGCCAAGGATATTGTCAGGTCTCATAGAAGCTGTATTATTGGGCTTGGACAGTGCTGTTTTAACTTGTGCAGCAGTAATACTGGGTGCCTGGCAAGCTACTGGTATTGTGACTGACCCCTTGGGGGTGGGAGGGGTAAAATTGGCACTGAATCTGTTGGCCAGTAAATTATGTTTTACTATCTCACATATTGTAGAGACATCATTTGTGTAGGTTAGATTAATCCTAAGTTTAGAATCAGTTGGATTAACATGTCTACTATTGGCAGGTCGCCCCTTAGAGAAATGTGGTCCACCCTCACTCTCCCTCAAGCCTCTCACCTCTGTTAATACTCTATCTCCTGCTTAGCATAAAGTCTGTCTAGAACATCTTGAGCTAACCCCTTAAAAGTTTTTTCTACCTCATCAGTATCTGTATATAGCCTTGACACTCATAAAAAAATTACCCTTAACACAATTCTTATAAACATACTGGGGATGCATGCTAGCCCAATGCAGTTTATTATTCTTCTAACATGATTTCTTAAACATTTATAGGTTCATAGGTTCATAGGTAGGTAGTAGGCTATCTGCCCGAGGGCATTTATAAGCCTAGCCAGAGTGTGTCAGCTTTCGCCGCCCCATTGATTAATTAACTGACCCTCTGTCAAGAAGAGCCAATGAAGTGATTCCAGGAGTGTATTTTCTGTTACCCATCCATTCGTCAAGGTTTCTCTTGAAGAGTGTTAGTGAGGGGCTCTGCCTAATGCAGTTAGGAATTTTGTTGCAAAGCATGGGGAGTCTCTGTGACAGGAATCTATCCCTCCAGCATGTTCTATTGATTGTTGTGGTGAGGTTTAGCTCACTAGAGCGAGTGGCTTGCAGTGACTTGGATTTCTTTAGGTGGAGCATGTCCATCAATTCTGAGTTGGACATGGCTTTGTAAGTCAGGCAGAGATCACCTCTAAGTAAGCGATATGCCACTGAGTACAGCTGGAGTTTTTCCAGTCGGGCTGCATAGGACATATGTTTGAGACCGGTAATCCTCTTAGTGAGGTACTTTTGAGGTCTTTCCAGCTATTGGAAGTGTCTTGTGAGGTACATCCCAAAAGAGGCATTGTAATCTATGATGGGTCTGATGAGTGACGAGTAGAGGGGCACTATAACCTCTTTATTTCTAGATGCGAACCCTTTAGTAATTAGATGGGCTACACAGAAGGATTTCCTAACTACTTTGGCAACATGATTGTCAAAGGAGAGATTACTATCTACCTGGGTCCCCAGATCTCTTATTACCTCTTCTGTATTAAGGGGGCTGCCACCTATGTGATAATTCATGGGTGTTTTGTTTTTCCCAAATGGGATGACTATACATTTTTTGGCATTTAGCTTGAGACCATGACTTTGACACCGGCTGTCCGTCTCAGTAAGGCCCTTTTGGAGAATGTCTGTGCCAGTTGGAGAGTCAATTATGGCTCCCAGTTTGCAGTCATCAGTGAACTTGGTTGGCCATAGTCCTCCTGTGTTTGCCTGTACTTCTGAGAAGTATATGCCGAACAGTAGGGGTCCCAGGACTGAGCCTTGTGAGACACCACTTGTGACTGGTTTAGAGTCGGACCTGGAGCCCGCTATTCTTACCGTGTGAGTTCTGTCTTTAAGCCAGTTGGCAACCCATCTCATGACGTAGGGGTTTATGTTCAGGCTGGTGAGTTTTTCTATAATTCCTGAGTGGGGAATGGTGTTAAAGTTGCCATGTTGATCTTTACAAATATTAACATGTAAAAAAATCAATTTTGTCATGTGAACAGTTAGCTGTAAACTTCAGAAAATCCGTGCTACTATTAAAATGCTCTAAAAAACCTCTAAGAAACACATTGTCAACAAATCTTTTATAGTAAACAATGTGTTTACAATACACAGCATTCATAAAAACATGTTCATTCTTCCAAAAAGCCATAGTAATGTTGGCGTAGCTATTAGCACATGCCGTGCCCATAGCTATGCCTGACAACTGCAAAAAATAATCACCATTGAAACAAAAGCATTATATTCCAATACCAATGTAAATATAGCAGAAATGGAATTTATCTGTGTAGCAGAATAATCAGCATTAGATTTCAAAAAAACATTTAATAGCATTCAAGCCATAATAATTTGGTATGACCATGTACATCTAAGGTGACAAGCCTCAACTTACTAGTATCAGGAAACGTACTTTTTAAATCATGAAGGCTTACTAAAATGCCTCCTGTATTTTTTAACACAGCAGGTGTCTTATTTAAAGGCTAATTTCAAGTTTTCTTCGACATAGATAGACAGGGGCTCTGTTTATTGTGGTGCATATATTTCTTGGATATTTTGTTCTGAATAAGTTCCTACAAAGTAAGGAAAGAAGGGAGCAAAAGAGCTTTAACTGTTTTGTGAAGTTAATAAATTGGTAGATTCTGCTGTACTACTCCAGTGGCCACATCGTAATTATGGTTGTACCTGTAGCTCTGTATAATGACTCCCAAATGTTATCAATTCATTCATTGGCATATTCCAAAGTCTTATCCAAGAAGAGAACCTCTTGTGCACAACTGGATCAATGCTCACAATTGCTAGAGTTACTTTTGGTAACCAAGTGACACAAATTATGTCATAAATTTAAAGAACAAGGCAGAAGGGACATCTTCCCTAATATTACATGCTTCATTTTGTAAAATGTCATGTCAAATTTCTCTCCTATACTGACTCTCTTAGCAAAATTTCAATGTTCAACAAAACAGTTA
The DNA here is from genome assembly GCF_019279795.1 of Protopterus annectens. NCBI lineage: Eukaryota > Metazoa > Chordata > Ceratodontiformes > Protopteridae > Protopterus > Protopterus annectens. The sequence goes on along the minus strand of NC_056740.1, from coordinate 415,130,340 downwards.
TTTTGAAATCCCCTCGACTGTAATGGGCTATATCTAGCCACTGTGCCACATGCAAGGGAACGTTTAGCCAACAAAATGTAGGACTATCTAATAGGAATTTACCAATATTCTCTTTAGGGTTAAGTTTTTGTCTCACCCGGGGCCTATGCCAAATATTATTAGCACCCATGAGGTTATTCAAAACAGCATTGGAACAGATGGTGCTTCCAAAAGTCTGGACTGATTCTTTGTCAAAATAGACATCATTTATTTAAAACACTTGTACTGATGTCATCAATGATAAACAGAGTGTACTATTTCTTAATAAACCATATAACACTTTGAAAACAGTGTGAACGTCATCTGAGTATGCAATCCAAGTGTACTTGCTTTATTGATAAAGGCTAGCCTCATAATTTCCTTATCTCTTGCTAGTTTTTACTCTTCAGTTTGCCAGTACCAAAAAGGTACATCTACCTACTACACACACTCTCCAGCCTTGTTTTAAATGCCTTATACATATATATATATGTGTGTGCATGTGTGTGTGTGTGTGTGTGTGTACGCATATTTATATTTATATATATATATATATATATATATATATATATATATATATATATATATATATCTGTATGGATTCACTTCATAACACTGAAAACTCAAAACACTGAAAACACATATCATACATATACTGAGTTTAAACAACATAAATCATAACACTTTCCACCAAGTGTAAGCAGGGGGAAAGCCCCCTACACCTCCCATGTGGGGGCTGCACCTCCCCACACCCCCTGCTACTTAAATATATCAACTCCAAGACTGCACTTAGTGTAGTGAAGTGCTTACACTTGGTGGAAAGTGCTATGATTTATGCTGTTTAAACTCAGTATATGTATGATATGTGTTTTCAGTGTTTTGAGTTTCAGTGTTTTGAGATTTCAGTGTTATGAAGTGAATCCATACATATATATATATATATATATATATATATATATATATATATATATATGTATATCTATGGGTTCTGTTCAGAAGCTCGAATACTGAAATCTTGAATTTCAGTATTTCGAGCCCAAGAAGCCGAAATCCACATAATAGCGAAAGTTTAGAAGCGCAAAATTCAAAATCTCGAATACCAGAGGTTTTGAATTTCACACTTCTAAAGTTCCACTATGGTTATGTATTCAGGCAAGTGTGTGTGTCTGTGTTAAGGGGTTTGGGTAGGGGCTGTGGTGTGTGTCAGTGTGTTTGTTGCTGTGATGTGTGTGTGCGAAGAGAAAGCAGATTGTGTGGTGGTGTTTTGTGTGTGTTTGTATGTAGTGCAACCTCGGAGTGAGAATATTTAAGTAGGGGGGATGTGGGGTGCAGGGGTGCTTGCTCCGCTGCTTTCATGTTGTAGAGTGATTGTGTGTGCTTGTGTGGTGGTTGTGTGTGTATGTGTGTGTGTGTTTGTGTGTGTGTGTGTGTGTGTGTGTGTGTGTGTGTGTGTGTGTGTGTGTGTAGTAAAACCGTGAAATTCAAAACTTCCGGTATTCAAGGTTTTGAATTTCGTGGTTTTTAGTTTTTGTTATTTTGTGGATTCCACTTCTTGGGCTCAAGATACTGAAATTCAAGATTTCAGTATTTCGAGCTTCTGAAGTGAATCTATATATATATATATATATATATATATATATATATATATATATATATATATATATGTTTACTATGACTTACCCGAACTGCAGGATGTCGAATGTCCATTGTGTGAAATCACGATTTTCAAGGGGCAGGAAATCAAGCCAAGAGTGGTCGACAGAGGTTAGTCGAATTGCATGGTGCACTTGACCTTTTCAGAAGTGACTTGCCGAGACTGTGGAGGGAGGTCATGCTTCAGTGAGGTACAGGGAAGTAGCCCATTTCCTCACTGTGATCTCGGAGTTGGTATATTTAATGTGCAGGGGGTGTGGGGGGGCATAGCCCCCCTGCAAAATAGAAGAGGTGAGCTTACTGACATGGCTGGAAGAGGGGAATATCAAAAAATATCAAATGCACTTAATCGTACAAACCATTTTCGACATTCTGCTCTTTCATACTTGTCAAAATCTACCTTATTTTTTGGACATTCCATTAATCGATGTAACACTATTCAACCTGTCCATAGTAAACCATATATATATATATATATATATATATATATATATATATATATATATATATATATATATATATATATATATATATATATATATATATATAAATATATATTTGTAAATATATATATATATATATATATATATATATATATATATATATATATATATATATATATATATATCTATATATATATATATATATATATATATATATATATGGGTCTACTTCATTTCACCTAACTTCCAGTTCACTGACCCCCATTTGACTGAGACCAAATGACTGAAATTTCATTTCACTGACATTTCACTGACAGTTTTGACTGACTGACATTTATAGCAAGAAAAATGGAAATGCCCCCTTCCCCACTGTAGTGCGACCCTGGAGTTAGAATATATAGTTGGGGGTTCTTTTACTAAGCAATATTATATCAAAACTTAACAATATCATATGAAATGAAGTGGGGGCTGCACCCCCCCAACTATATATTCTAACTCCAGGGTCGCACTACAGTGGGGAAGGGGGCATATTCCATTTTCTTGCTAATAATACTTGTCAGTCAAATGAACTGTCAGTGAAATGAAGTGTCAGTGAAATGAAATTTCAGTGAAATGGGGTCAGTGAAATGAAAGTCAGTGAATTGGAAGTTAGGCGAAATGAAGTAGACCCATATATATCTATATATATATATATATATATATATATATATATATATACATACATACACCCCCCATAACACTAACTCAAAATCATCTGAATAGTGGTCGTGTTAGGGGATGTTTTTTATGAAGGTAAGGTATAGGATTAGAGTTGAGGGAAGGGGCAGTGTTAGGGTTCTCACCCTCTACCTAATTAGTAATGGATGCTAACCCTAACCTTAATGCTACCTCTTCCCTCAGTCCTAACCCTACTCCTTACTTTCATAAAAACCTTCCCATAACACTGCCACTACACAAGACACACTTGACTTGAACATACAAACATTCACAAACACACACAAACAACACTATATCTATCCACTACCTTAACCCTGACCCTTACACTAAAATACACAGACTCACACACTAACATACAACACCTGTTCTTCACTCATCCTGATCCGAACCCTAACGGACATACATATGCACAAACACTCTCACCCCTTTATCCCCACTTACCTGTCTTAACATTGTGCACCATTGACATTTCTACTGCTTGGCTATCTGTACCATTGCCATTAAACCACATCCGCTGCATTTGTCAAAGAAATGGGTTTCAACAAAATACAGTGGATCCATATATTATGTATTATAAAAGAAATTGTCATTGTATAAAGCACACTTATATTACTCATAATCAGATTCAATCTTCTCTTCCTTTCTCAGCTTCATCTATGCTTACCAAAGTGTCTTGGTGTATGAATCAGTACCTTGTATCTCTCTGAGTTAACACACACACACACACACACACACACACACACACACACACACACACACACATATATATATATATATATATATATATATATATATATACTTTACTGTTTGTTTACTGCATCATTGTAGTCTACCATGTATATCATATGTATTTTAAGTGCCTTTTGGCTCTGGTCATGACAGAAAAGGGTCTTGTGAGTTGCCCACCTACTGGGTTAATTACTTATTATTTTACATTTGTTTGCTGGGATAGACTGACTAGATACATGTCCATTTTCAGCAGAGGCCGGGGAGAAAAGCTCCAAAAAGACATTCAACAAACTGTTACATTTTTACAGTTTAAAACAGAAAATAAAACACAAGTAAAAGGATTTTGACACAAATGTAAACAAACACAAAAACATATACAGAAACAAATTATTACATTTTTACTCAGATGGAAATTTCTAGACAGTGTTTTTAAGAATGATAGGGTATTGAATACCTAGTAGGCTAACCTGGCAGTAGATCCAAGGAGATTGTAGGATTTATAAGTTAAGAAACAATGAAGTGTAGGCAGAAGTTTTCCATGTGCACACAAGCGGTGGTTAGAGTTAGTCTGGATTAGGACAAGCACATAGCCATCGTTTTTTAAAGTACTGAATCAGACTTAATAAATAATTAAGTTAATAAAGTTAAATAACATAAAAATAAATAATCTCCATTATTTATCATGAAGCTAGGGCCATACAGACTACATACAGTCTATCCTAAGGAGTAAACCAAGAAAACCAAAGACTCCATGGCCCAGAAGCTGAAATGTTTATTCCACTGTGCAGTCCGTTCAGCTCAGCACAAATAATCAAGACAATTAGCTGAGTCAAACAGTGGAATAAACATTTCAGCTGGGCCGTGGAGTCTTTGGTTTTCTTGGTTTTTGGCTTGGTGTATTGTTTATCCTAACGAGTACCCTGAAAGAGAGGAAGTTTAATATACCCTCTAGTTTCTTAAGATTACCCAGCACCTTGACATAGACAATTGATTTTACAGGCCCACCACATCAGTGTATTGTGGTATGCAAATTCATGGACTCACTTGCTAGAGTAAGTTACTGCAAGCATTCTGAAAGTGCTATAACAACTTTTAAGAGTATTCATTGTATAAACACATCTGCAAATTTCTGATTAGTTTATCTCAGAAGAAATCCAGATTTGACAGCTTGACTTCTATCATGGTATTCTTATAGGATTAAACCCAAATAAATGAAAATGACCGTGGTCCTAAGTTACCATCTTTGTTGGATGCAATTTTTATGAAGGCCTGGATGTAGGGGATGAATGATCATCTTGGCCATATTCATTTAGTAGTCGGACTGTTTCAAGTATTGCTGGACTAAATGCAATATGTTATTTAAAAAGCAAAGTGAAATAAAATGGCGCAGGAATAGTCCTGTTGTGTGTCTTGAAAGGGACACGATGCCCAGCTACAGATGATATGTATGTTACAGTTGTTATAAAGTGTCATACATTATAATAAAAGTAGGTAGGATGCTAATTGTGTGCAATCATTGAGTCCCCCACAGATGTTAACATGTTACAGGAGGGGTTAACACAGACAAATGACTGCTGCCAAAGCCACGGTCTAAAACTAAATGCAAAAACGTGCATTATTATCTGCTTTGGCAAAGCGGAATTCCCTGCTAATTACAATATTGACAGCACTCCCCACAGGTAGATAGCAATCTGAACTTTGACCAGCAAGTTTCCACAGTGAAAAGGAAAGCCTTCTATGTTGTGCATCTCATAAGTAAGGATGTCACATCCAGGTCTAAGGATGTTATAACTCCAATGTACTCACCCTCATCAGACCATTAATAGAGTACAATGCTCCGTTAGGCATGTACCTCAGCAGACACCTGCAGCAGCTGGAGAGCCACAGAGGTTTCTCACCAAGAAAATAGAGGACCTCCAAACCATGACTTACATGGATAGACTGAAAGCCCTGTCACTGTACTCTGTATTGTATAGGCTGCTGAGAGGCAACTTGTGCCTGGCCTACAGGGCAGTATCTGACCCTGCCCTGATGGATATTCTGCACATCTGCAAGATAAATGGCACAACTGTCACTTCCTTTATGAGTTCTTAACCTAGCCTGTGACATTAACAGAACATGCTGGAGAGAAAGCTATATCTCCCAGAGACTGCCACCACTCTGGAATAAACTTCCAATTCAATTGAAGCAGAACTTCTCACTGACCCTATTCAAGCGCAATCTGGACAAATGGATGGGAGGCTGCAAATTCACCCCGGGGGTGGCAACCATGTCTTTCATGGACAGGGATGGTCAGTGTTTATCATAGACTTGCTCTGCGAATTACATCCATCTTACCAAGGACAACTGAGGCAATGCAGGATTAACACAGCTAAGCTTGCAAGGGCTATAGGGCCACTAGCCTAGGAACCTGCTATGAACCTATGTCCCTTCTTTTCCATTAAACAAGAACATGAAAGGTAATCACAGTAGGTCAAAAGCTGCTTTTGGCATCAAATTATACCCCTGCTTAAGGAACTGGGACCTCCTTAATGTCAATGAAAACATAAAACAAGATTCTAATATAATAAAAAGGGTAACTACCCTCAATATCATCTGTTCCCTACTAATAAGCAAATACCATACTTTCTCCTTGCTCTGGATAAATCTTTGTTTGGACTTCTGCCTTATGGTTTATAAGAGAGATGTGATGGTAGGTTCCTACCATAATAGTATCCTTATTATATGTGAGAAATAAGATCATGAACACCTCCGATATAGAATCATATCAATCACTTCCAGTTTGTTGTATTCAAACAGAGGCAACAAGTAAGGGCCAATTATGTCACACAGCTCTTTGTGCAAATCTGCTCCAAACTCATTGGGTGGAGTGCATTGTGAGAAGGGAGAAGCTTATCTACATACTCAGAGGGTAACAGCTGCACTTTGGCTGGGGTTAAGTGAGTCAAATCATATGACAGGAATTCTTTTCAGTCTGATGAAGAAGGAATAATACTCATGCGGTTGAGATGCAAATGCCTGCCATCCCCCCAAAAAATTGTAGGCTCACTCAGTCACTATTCTTCTTGGTTAAAAACCAGATTGTTAGTCCTCACAGATCTAAGACCGATTATTTTATTAGTCTTCTGTTGGTTTGTGGCTCAGTATTTTAGACAAGTATTCACTGGGTAAATCTACCCCTCCAGTCTGGAAATAGCCCTCCTTTGTGTTGGCCTGCTGGTACCCAGACAAGGCATCTGTCTATGTTGACAGTGACCTGCTTGGGAACAGGGTTTAGCTGCTGGTGGCATCATCTTGAAGAAAGGCCTAGAAATGTATTGCTCCATCTCTGGCATGGAAATAATTCAGATGATTATGAATATAGTACATAAATTGCCATTAACTTAGCAGAACTTAACAATCTACATTCTCAGGAGATATGCTTATTAAAGTTAGCTGATACTAACTCCAGTTTCTTCTGCAGAGAGTCTGAGGAAGTCAAGCTTATCCCACCCTAAAACTATTGCCTTTCATAAGTGTTTGTAGATTATTTGAACAGCTAGACTGCTTGGATGGTTAAGAAACTGCTTTCACCTTGAAATTAGTAATTGACAGACAGTCATAAAATGTCAAGATGACAACAGGAGTTACCGAATTTGGATGGGGAGTACGAGTAAAGCTATGGTCACTTGCTTGTGAACACCTCAAAGTTAGAAGCATGCTCAGAGTCCTCTGCACAGTAGGATTTCCCCACTTTGTTGATCCCTGTCTTTAATGCTTCACAATCTTCAGTAATAACCCACTACAAATGTTGGCATGTTAACTCTTTGACAGACATACCTTTCTTTCTTCTGGTGGGTCTATACTTGTCAGATCACTAAAACTATTAAAGAAATACATAACTGTATGTTTGCTTAAAATTATAAAATTCTACCAGCAGTTATTGTAAACATACAGCATAACAGAATATTGTTATGTTTTGTTTTCACAGTTTAGTCCCATTAGACTTATGGCCTATTATCAGGGAAGGTCAGAGGTTGTATTCATACTTGACTAGGGAAAACTTGTCTAGAGCACCTGGGAACTTCCCTACACTATCTACAATAAGTGTCATGGGATGTTTTATATCTACCTGAGTTACCAGAAACTCAGGAAGATGGTACTTGATTTTAATGCCTCTTCCAAAGGATGGCACACTTTGGTGTACAGTACAACACCCTTTATGCTGTACTGTGAGCACTGAAAATTGTATCCAAGCACCAGAAGTGGGAACAGAACCTCAGTCTTCTGACATCAAAAGTGCATGTGCTACCTGTTGATCCATTAACCTTTGCTATAAGCTGTTTTTCATATAAACTCATAGAGTGTTATGATTTTTTAGTATACAGATCAATCAGATTTGAATGCTTGCATGCATGAACTTGGAATGGGCACTGAGAATACAGCTTTGATAATTTTCTGCTGTATTAAATTCATAATCTATCCAAGCAGAATTGTGTTCCCACTAAGTGTGATACCTACCATTCTTATTTTTCTCTTCACGTTCTTACCCAGTGGTCCACTAACACATTTAACTGTTACATCCCCAGATGGGGAGGTGAACTGTTAATACCCTTCACAGCTGCCACATTGCATCAACAAGGGCTGCAGAATATGAAGTCTTTGAACAATGAGGCTGGGAACTGTCTTGAATTCTAAATTTTAGAACCCTCCTGGAGTCTAAATTCTGACACAACAAAAAAAGAAGGGTGTTCGAGTGATGTTAAACATGGTGTTAAAAGTCATAGCCAGCAAGTATAAGCATTTTGACACAATAAAAAGACAAAAAATGTATTGAAGAATAAACTGCCAAAACAAGTCCTTTTCACATATCCATTTAAGCAATTATAAGAAACTAACACAAATATGAGTCACAGTTTGGGAAACAAACTTGATAGAAGATACTGCAGATTCGGAAATATTAAGTTGCTGATTTTACAGTTTCAGCTATTTCAGTTCCAGTACCAGTGGAAGGAAGTAGACAAACCTACTTCCTGTTATGTCAAAAGAAGGAAGTTTATTTTCCTCATTGTTGTTCCTTATTTCATTTCCCATTGCTGAGCAGTTTTTTACAGGACCTTTGACAGCTCAGTCCTCACTGCTTCTGTTCGTGTGTGCTCCTATCTCCCAAAGTATTGGCTGCATTGTAGCATTCACAACATAGCAGCAGTGGTAAAGGTAATTATCGAGCAAAAGGGCTGGAAAACATTACACTGTAACACCAACATAAACATTTCAACAGGTAAAAATGTAATGTGACACTGACTTACTCCATTGCTCCAGTTACTATTTGTTTTAAGATGGTTCTCAGATATACAACATATTAAGCTCTGAATATGTTGGGTGTACATATGTGTGTGCCAAGGGTGAGATCTGGAATTAGGAAAGCAAGGAAAATTAGAATTTGGTTTCTGGTTACTCTGCTCAACATGTATATTTCACATAATATGAAAAGGCTGTTAAACTGTGGAATTCTCTTTAAGACAAGTTATCCTTATCTCCTTACGGCACTCTGTATGTGGTAAACACATTTAATCCCCAAGGCATGGTCACTTCATCTTTCCCAGACAGATCCTAGTGAATGCAATCATTAATCTCAGTTTTGCAAGTAGAAGCAGGAAGCCAGACTGTGAGGAATTGTTAGCATGCCAACAACTTAGCAGGCAGTCAGATTATGTGATATTATTTGCACACAGTATTCCTGTAACAAAACGACAATGGTCTACAGTACTGTAAAAACAATAATGAATGTTTTTAGACCTTTAGAGTGGAGGTAGAGTCCGAGAAGAAGAAAAAAAAAAGTTTCTTTTAAATATGTACACCATTTCCTTTGTCATATCATATTTTGGCATGTCTTTCTGCATTACAGGTTAAAGGGGAGAACTGTAATCTCATCTGTAGAAAATGCCATTCCCTTGTGCACGTATCATCAGGTAATAGGCATACAAGTGACCATATCAGTAAAGTAACTTTTCAGTGGTAGCTTCCTTCCAAAAATTATGAAATTACAATTTCTGTGGCATTCACAGCTTCCTTCCTGCTTGTGCAACAATTTTAAAATGACAAGATGCTTGTTCTGGTGAAGAGTACAGATATTCTCATGGCAATCATAACCATGGAAGCAAACAGGGCTGTTTAGCTGGTCAAATGGATCTATAAAACTCTACAAAAATTATAGCGTAACACATAACCGAGAGAAATTGTTAAGGAATGCACACAACATAAAAGTTTGAATGTGGTACCTTTTTCTTTATCTTGAAATATGATTCTTGCCAATGTTTTCAAGGCTAGGGTATGCTTGGTGACATTTGTAGGTATTTCCTAAACCTCATTTGACAAGACTTTGGAAGTAGCATCTATCACAGTCAACAAATGGCCTACCCAGCAGATTTTTAATTGTTAGTCGATGGTTTTCACTATGACTGCTTAGTTATCCTTTGACTACTATAAACTCAATTCCAACAAGTAGAAAGCATACCTCCATCACTAGAATATAGTAAGTGACCTAGGCTTTCAGTACTATCAGCAGTATATGGACTGGACAGAAAGTGGTGGGCAGATGTTTATGTTTGTCAGTAGATATCTTCTCAAGCTAAATTTCACTGCCAGCTGATAAACTTGTTTCTGGCAGGAAATAATGCTATATACCTTTGGTGTGACAGTACTTCCAGATATTACTGTATGGCAGTACAAGGGAATATCGTGTGGACCTTCCTAATTTAACTGTTTGGACTAAGATCAGTCTTAATTATTTAACTGTGATGACCCCTAACCACAGATACCAAGAAGAACAGATTGACTTCATCTCCGAAAACTTGCAGGTTCTCTTTCCTTGCAATGAGACTCATGGAGGTGGAGCAGAGACAACTATTTTCCATGTTCTCATCCATTTTCACCATTTGTCAAATGTGTCATTCCCATATTAATACTGACAATATATTCCTACTTATGTATTAGCTCTGTGCTACGTTAATGTGGGGAAACATTTGTCTGTAGAAAGTCCTCCCTCCTAGAGTAGTACTTCAATAATGAAGGAGTCGTTAGACAGATGGACATTGCTATACATCTTCTGAAAGGCTTAAACTCTGTACCCCATGAGAACATTTCACCTACTGACTATCAATGACCAGCTGGGATAACATGTATATTTGGCTTCCCTTTGCATGATCAGTACTGATCTGATCAAAAATGCTTTAGCATTTTGGTTGGGCTGTATTTCCCCAAAGGTGCATTTGTTCTAAACTAACTTGTTCTGTGAATTGTATGACTGCTGTTGTTTCTGGGATATCTGGGATTTAAGGAAAGAGTGCAGAAGAAAATATGCACTTTAAAGTATGTTTTGCTTTTTCTGAGTAAGTATACTGCTGAAGATGTTGTATGTAAGTAAGCGTGGGGAGGGCTTGCCCAGACAAAAAAAAAAAAAATTGCCTTATGTCATATAGATCTGTTTATTTTTTTTTTCTTTATTTCTTTTTAAGGCATCTTTATTTAGAGACAAAGTACATAAATTGGATACAAATGGGACTAATCATTCACAAAAAATATAAATTTGACAAACTGGAAACCATATTAAATGGTAACTAATTAACCATCTTTTGGCTTTTCCCAGTTAGGGGTCGCCACAGCGGTACTCTGGTCTGCTAATGATTGGCAGTAGATTTTTACGTGCTGGCTTGCTGGGCCTAACGCACAACCTTCAATGAAGGAACGCCCATTAACGCATGTCGACACAGAGAAGACGCTCTAACTGAGAATCGAACGTGCAACATCTAACTGTGAGACGACAATTAAATGGTAACTAAAAATTATACTAAATACAACTTGAAGAAAAGAACGTGGATTACCTTGAGTTAAATACCATAGTGACTTGCTTATGATTTTAAGTACTAAGTGGTGTATCTCCCACTATACTAATTGTACACTGTTTCACTTTGTTCTGTTACATTTTGCTGTGGTATACTCTTGTGTATTTCTGCAACCAGAATGTAGAATAATTGAGTAAAGGATAACAAATCAAACACACTGAACAAAATGTTTGAAATACATTCGTTCTAATATTTTTTATTTATCTAACATTTGTTAGCCGGGAAAGTCCAACTTGGAACTAAGCCAGTTTTCATGGAGGCCCGGGGAGAAATGCTCCAGATGCATGTCTTTGTAACGTGGGAGGAAACCGGAGCACCTGGAGGAAACCCACACAAATGCAGGGAGGACATGCAGACTCGACACAGGAGGCACCCCAGCTGAGAATCGAAAATATAATAATGACTTTCTCAAAATGGTAAAGCTCCTATGCAAGGTGCTATGCACTGTGCCTCTCTGACACTAATATAACCAACTAGGGTCAATGCAATGTAGAGAATATGAAATTTTCTTCTTGCTGTGACCCTTTTAATGGAAGCATTTTAGTGAACTGTCCAAAATCATAATTCAGCAAAGTGTTACGCCAATCTAGACAGTCCAGGCTACACAAAGAAGCCTACTACCACCCATTAGTAAGGATAGGGCCTATTGCCACCCATTAGTAAGGATAGGGCATACTGCCACCCATTAGTAAGGAAAGAGCCTACTAACACCCATTAGTAAGGATAGAGCCTACTGCCACCCATTAGTAAGGATAGGGCATACTGCCACCCATTAGTAAGGAAAGAGCCTACTAACACCCATTAGTAAGGATAGAGCCTACTGCCACCCATTAGTAAGGATAGGGCCTACTGAAACCCATTAGTAAGGATATGACCTACTGCCACCCATAAGTATGGATAGGGCCTACTACCACCCATTAGTAAGGCTAGGGCCTACTGCCATCCATTAGTAAGGCTAGAGCCTGCCTTACCCTTATGAGCCATCTCTGAATAGGGTTGTTAATGCCCCCCACCCACATTCCACATCCCTACACTCATAACGCATCTCCTCTCTCCACCTTAGCTTTTCTACATTTCACCTCAGAGCTCGGTCTAAAGGTCTCTTGTGTAAGGCTTACCAGTCCACTTACATCCTCATCCAGCAGAGTCCAGCACCAAGCACTGTCAGTAATGCCTTTTGCCATAGCAGTATAAACTGATCGCCATCTGATGACATCTCATACCCTCTGTTCTTACTATCTACCTTTGTCTCCTCCTCTCTTTTCTCATCTACCATTCCAATCTCTATGTATCACTCTCAATTACTACACCTCTCAGTATCCCTCATTCCAGCTTAATTATTCTTACTAACCTGGTCTCTAGCTTGATTTATCAGGCCATCTGCCTCTCATCTTTTCTGCATATGCAAAAACATATTTTCCTTAATCTTCCCTTCCCTCTGCAAATCCAGGACTTCATCTGAAATCTTGCATTCCTTGCATAAACATCATTGTCCTCCTGTACAAATTTTCCATACACTGTTGCTTCCAACTTATACATTCAAATTATGCATTTCAAGATTTTGTATCAAAAACCTAAAATTTAAACTACAGTCTATTCCTCATCAGTTGATTCCCTGTCTCCCTTCCCCCAAAAATCTTCTCTTCCCATGATTATGCAGAAAACAAATTCCATGCTTATATAATTTCTATTTGCCTCTAATCACTTCTACCCAACATTTTGCACATCAAACAAAGGCAGGACTCAAAGCATCATAACTTACTCCTACCGCCAACAAATACTAATTAGAATTACATATGTTCATCTTTGTTGCCTGCAGGCTGTAATTAGCATTCGTACATGCATTAAATACATTTACATTTCCTGTCACTTTCTTCCCTCTCCCAAATGGCCATCTTTCTCATCACAAATCCCATACCAGTCAGAGCATTCAGAAATATAGAGTACATGAATCAATTTATCAATAAGAATGCCCATCAGACCCTTTTAAAACCTTCCTCCAACATAAACCCATTAAACAACCACCCACTAAATCCATATACCTCTGGTTATTGCAAAATTGCTGCCAGTGTCCAAATTACCCCTCACTTTTTGTCAGGTTCTTCAATGCACTTTACCACCCTCTCTTCTGATCAGACCCTTTCAGCTCTTCTTTTTCTGAGATACATGGACAAGTGACAAACCAAAACAGAGAAAGCCATGTTCAGACAACTGAAGGAAATATGAGCTACTGCTTGTAGTCCCAGTTCTGCATACCTTCAGCCACTGGAATGGAGTACCATCTGGTGGTCAGACCAGTGCAGTTCTTTTTGGGAGAGCTTGACATAATGGTTAAGGTGTTTACCTTACAGTTACAAGGTACAGAGTTTGATTATCACATGGGGTAATTGGCTAGGCTTAAAATGGCCCAGGAGGGATGTTAGCCTAGTACTAATCTATGAACCTATGAACCTATTTGCCAATGGTTCCTCTTTCTTTCATGGTCTGCGCCTTGTGTGTTTCTTTTTTGTTCAGACTCTCCTTGAGTCTCCACTGATCTCCACCCTTCAGCTATCCTCTCTACATCATCCAATACAACCATGTATTCCAAAGTTATTTTTCTTTACTCCATTTATTTTTATTTTATCCATTTTGTAATTTATGCTTTATTGACCAAATTGGTCCCATTAGGAAAGCAATCTTTTTTTCAGGGAAGACCTGAGATTGTATTTGTACTGATTGTATGTAATATACTGGGGAAGTTCCCCTACTCTGTAATGGTTGTACAGAGGGATCACTTTTGATGCAACACTCCCTGCTTCCATTCCAAGCACAGTGGTGGCTCAGAGAAGTAGGGAGAAAACAGAAAGCAGAAAATAATATGGCATCAGTTGCGGGACATGAAATGTATGAAGAGGATGTAGCTATTGTGGTTCATGATGTGAATGAGGCGATTGGTGTGAAGGAGTTGTACAGTATCAAAGGAAAGGCAGGTGAGCCTTTTAGAGCGGGAGATGGTGCTGTTACTGATATAGAAAAGGCAATCAAGCCTTTTCAAAGGCAGTGTGCGAATTTGGAAAAAGAAGCAGTTGTGCCTTTGATTGACTTGGAGGATATTTTTCAGCAAAACCTCTTTAAGGAAGACGTATCAACACAAGAATGTGTTGTAACAACCTTTCAAATGGGAGTGCTGCAGGATGAGTTCCATACACTAGATTGAATTTTCACTAATTTGAAATAGTGCATGGAATGCTCACTGCAGTGAAAGTGCACTTAATCGAAAGTGCACTTAAGTTCAGTACAACGAATGGGTGTTGTACTGAACTTCCATGCAGTACTCACGGACCTTAGGGTTAGGGCATGGGTCATAGTAAGGGGATAGCCCGTAGGGCTATCCCCTTACCATGACCCATGCCCTAACTCTAAGGTATGTGACGACTGCAGCACAGTGAAGGACATAGCAATGTCCTCCACTATGGTGCGATAGTCACGAACCTTAGGGTTAGGGCATGGGTTAGGGTAAAGGGATAGCTTTACTAACTATCCCCTTACCCTAACTCATGCCCTAACCCTAAGGACCGTGAGTACTGCACAGAAGTTCAGTACAACTCCCGTTTGTTGTACTGAACTTTGCATAAGTGCAGTTTCGATTAAGTGCACTTTCGCTGCAGTGAGCATTCCATGCACTATTTCAAATTAGTGAAAATTCAGTCTAGTGTATGGAACCCATATATATATGCATATATATATATATATATATATATATATATATATATATATATATATATATAGTATAACAGGAAAAAAGTTCAAGAATTGTTATTATAATTAGGGATTTGATAAATGATGTATTATATAGAAATATTCAAGGAAATATAATGGTAGGGGATTTAAGTTAAGCTTTTGTTTTAATTCAGCGTAATGTATTATGGGAAATATTTGAAGCATATAAGTAAAAAAATAAAAACAAAAAACATTTGTATTACAGCATCTGTCTGTCTATAAATGGAAAGCAAAAATATGACTATGAGATGAAGAAATAAGCATGCTAGTGCCAAAGTACAAGAACAAAGAGGACATTCACAACATTGTGAAGCACAGAGGTATCAAACTTCTGTCTCATTGTGCAAACATTTTGGAGACGTGATTGATAAATGAATACACAGAGTAGAAGAAAGTAAGCTAGGAGATGAGCAGTTTGGATTCAGATCAGGATGCGGCACAACCGACCCGATGTTTGCAATGAGACAGATAGATGAGAAGAAGCTAAGAGATGAGGAAAGACTCTAAATGGGCATTTCCAGATTTGGACAAGGCATATAACAAAGTCTGAAGAAAGCTGAAGTGGGCAGCTCCGCTAAGGTTCAAAGTCCTGGAAACACTGGTAAGATTAGTGGAAGCTATGTGCAAGGACCGAATGGCCTAAGTACAAACAGTGCTCAGTGGGAATGGGTGTGCGGCAGGGTTCAGATCTGATCCTACTGCTGTTCATACTGGTGATGGACTTCATTAGCAAACAGTTGGGAGGAAACAGGTCAACAAAGCTGCTGTATGCAAATCATGTAGCATTACAGGCAGCCTATGAACAAGAACTCCAGCAAAATGGAATGCAAAACTGACGGTGCACAGGATGAAACTGAGCATGGATAAAACAGTTGCAATGACAGCAAATGGGGAAAATCAAAAGAAGATGAAAATGGAGATAGAAAGGAAACTAGTGGAACAGGTTAACAGATTCAAATGTCTGGGATGGGTAGTTGAGGAGACGGAAAGTCTGAATGAGGATGGCAAAGCTGGAATCAGAGGCGCTACATCCAATTGGCATAGAATGCCAGGGGTAATGTCTGACAAAAGAATGTCAAAGAAGCTGAAAGGTAAGGAGTATAAAACAATAAGAAGGCAAGAGAAAATGAAGGTGTTCTGGAACAGAAGTTATAAAAACACTATCCAAGTGATTTCAGCATTCAAACCATGTGGAATAATATGTTCAACACTTTAAGATAAAATAAATTCTTTGTATAACACCCAATGCTTAACATCATATCTTTAAATTATATGGTTGTTGCCGCAAAATCACACATTTGAGTTTTGATACATGATGTTTGAAATCTAGAAAATGTCTTATTGCTGGACTAACTAATCATGCATTTCCTATATCCTCTGTATATAGACATGGCTCCCTGATTTAGTTCAGTGTTTAAATTGTGCCATGCCGCTGGATAATCTGGAATCATTTCCACATTTGGTATATATGGAAGAAGTTTATGAGGAGACTGAGTTGCCAGAAAACAATGTTTAATATTAATGGATGTAGGAATATAAACTGTTGATGGGAATAATATCTTTATATTTACTGGAAAAGCTCAACCAGACTCTAGCACAGCTTACTGTGAGGTAAAGGTTAGTTTGTTTTTGCTGTCTTGTATTATGTATTGCTTCATTGCCTTCTTATAGTTTGTGTATCGTGATTTGTTTCTTTACACTGTGTTTTACTTGTATTCTACTTTTAATTGCATATATGTAAACTAGGAAAGAGACCACAACTGCATCTCTTGTGAGGCACACAGACATTAAGTTCCCCCATCCTCTCAAAGTAGTGGTGTTGTATTTTTAAACTTAACTGTCTTTCTAGTTGCCTGACCCTTGTGTTAATTTGACCACATATCTCCTTCCCTCTCCTCTTTCATTGGTTATTGTGAGCAAGCACCAAATTATCATTTTGTGAAATCACTCCCCTTCAACTATTTACATTTATTGCCATTCCACTGTATTCCATAGAACCAGAGTACAAAGTGTGCACCCCCTTCCAATCTATATTGCTCTTTTAAAATGAGTGGCTCTCCAGTTAGATAGCTAAAGCTTAGGTTACCTCCTCTTTCACATCTAACTGCTTAGTGCTCACTGCAGTTCTTAGGATATTAACCCATTTTTTCAAAAAAATCTTTAAAATCTGCATCATCTACTCCAAGACCACCAATTATTGGAGAGCCCACATTCTGCCTCTCAGTAGTCATCTTGAGAGTAGTGCTTCTGTTTTGCTCCTGCTGAGAGAAGAAACATAGGGACATCATTATCTGTAGACTGGTGATCACTGGAAAGCCTAAAAACTGCTTCATTGGTGCCAACATGAAATGTGTGCTTATATTTTGGTCCTGGTTAGAGAAGGAGCAGAATGCATTAAATCCTGACTGTTTCTGATTGGGCAGTAAGTGTCTGTGCATGACCTTCCTGATTGGTCTTGTTGCTATTCAAAGCATCTACCAGGAAAAGACTACAACATGCCTACAGCCCTAGCATCATCTGGGGTAAGACTATTGATCACCAAAGTGCCTGTGGCCTGCTTCACATCTTGGGATTGGTCCTAATGTTTTATTTCTGGTGAGAGAAGAAGCAAAGGTGCACTGTATCCCAGCAGCATGAAGCTGTGGTGAGACCAGCACTAGTAGTAGCCATTCAGGTGAATCACCTCTTTTTATCATTCTTGACAAGCTAATTCTTTGTTTTCATTAAGTACTGCTTGATTAGCTTCTAACTTCAGAATATCTGCCTAAATACTTCATCCAAAAATCATCAGGGTGTACTTATTAGTCTCCCCACAAATGTTTGACAGTGCCCTGTATAGATGCAGACACCTTGAGTTGACATTTTTCCTGTAAAAGCACCACAGAAATTTCACCAATACCTAGTTGCACACAGGACAACTAGTTTGCATGACAAGCACTGCCCCCAGAATTGCAAACCAGATACCTCTGACATTACTTCATAGTCTCACTCCAACTGTCTAGTCAGTAAAAAGGGTCTGTTGCCATGGATATGACCTTTCTCACTATCTCTGTTACCAGCTCGGTGGATATGGGCACCCTAAGGCAATGTAGACATTTTCTCAGGTTTACTGACACCCAGCTAATTCTCAAACAAACTGATATGGTATATGAAAAATGTATTTACACAATATCACTGGAGGCAAAGCTCTCACATAAAAGCACTCCTGATGTCAGTAAGATTGTCAGTACTTCACACGCTGATCCATCATGCACAATTCAAAGCAAACACATAGACCCACATATGCTGAGGCACTTAAATGTAACCTTCCTAAACCCTTAATACCTTCTAGATGAAGTACACATAATAAATACCCTCAGCAGCCCTGAATGCACTCTTTCAAAACAACATCTACATCAACACATACAGCCACATCTCATGGAGCCTCTTCTAAGCTCATAAGGCAAGTCACCACACAGTCTAACATTCTGGTCATTGGAGACTGCATCTTGAGACACACTGATGTCCGCCACACCAGGCTGAGTAAGGAGAAGGTCATGATCAGTTGCTGATCAGGGACTAGGATCCATAACATTGCACATGCACTCAGGTCATTGGACCACAAGTACCAGTATGACTCAGTCATAGGCCATGTGAGTGTAAATGACCTGAGACATACCTTCCTAGACTATATGAACAGAGACATCATGGAGGTCTCAGAATATGTGTCCCAGGAAAGTATGAGCCTAGCAATGAACAGCATTTTAGCTTCTCTAAGGAGGATGATGCCGCAATACAAACAAAAGATGACTGACTAATAATTGGCTTAATTTCTGGTGTCATTCTAAGGAAGTGTAATATTTGTCAGCATGGAAGGAGATGGTCAACAGACCATGTTGCTTTTCCAGGGATGGTCTGCACATCTCCTCTCTAGGCCTTCAAATATTAGCTAAACCATTGTCCTCTCCATGGTGCCTTTTTTAGGCAATGACAGACTGAAAATACTTTCTACGTAGCAAATCAAAACCAAGACAATCTAAAGGCATTACTGCTCAATGCTATGAGTTTAAACAAAAAACTCCACTCCCTACAAGCTCTCCTCACCCTAGAGAATGCTGATGTCTGAGCAGTCACTGAGAAGATATGGTTTAAAGCCGCAGAGAGCACACTGGCAGTGCAAGGCTATAATAACTTCCACACATTTAGACCAGTTACTACACAGACAGAGACTAAAGATGGAGGTGTCTCGATTTACATCAAAAATAAATATACCTCAAGGCTGGTCAAACAGAACAATGTGCTTGTGCTTCTCTATGTTCAAATCATCAGAGGCAAAATCTCATACCACTTCCTTGCACGCTATGGGTCCCTCTCTATGACCCACGAAACCTATAACATGTATTGAAACCTATTGGAACACTCATCATCCAATCCAGTGCCATATTCATCAGCGACTTTAATTACCCCACTATTATCTGGGAATCACATATGACATCAAATGTGCAGGCACAAAGATTCCTAGATTTTGTAAATACAAACTCCCTGGACCAGATTGTCAATACACCAACATACTGGATGTGGTCCTCACTAATATTGGAGAGTGCTACACACTCCATAGTATAATGTCTTCTCTGGTAAGGTCAGACCACAAAATAGTCTCCTTTGAGGTAAAAATAAAACCTGGATCCCCAGCTAACTCTGGAATATTCAGGAACTACTCTAAGGCTAACCTCC
The DNA here is from genome assembly GCF_019279795.1 of Protopterus annectens. Lineage (NCBI taxonomy): Eukaryota > Metazoa > Chordata > Ceratodontiformes > Protopteridae > Protopterus > Protopterus annectens. Next base: position 415,110,422 of record NC_056740.1, on the reverse strand, counting down.
CACTATTAAGTGATAACTTGGCAAAATTTCTAGCCCCCATAAAACCTGGGAACACTGCTAGCTAAGAGAAACTGTTCACAGAAACTCTATACAAACATGTTAACAGCTGCATAGAGGTGGAATCACAACATCAATAGGCTGTATAACAGAAGGAATAAAATCATGGCAAAAATTAGGAGGTGCAGCACCCAGCAGGATGGAAGCACTCTCATCAAACTTAACAAACAACTCAGAGGACAAATAAAGTCAACCAAAGTCAATTTTGAGGTAAATTTAGCCTCCCAGGCCAAGGACAACCACAAGGCATTCTTTAGCTATATCCACAACCTCAAAGGCAATACACAGTTGTGTGCAGAGCTCACTGATAATGGAGCCACCTATACTGAGCCAGAAGATATAGCAAACCTACTGGCCGGCAAATTTAGCTCCAACTTTATCCCTCTTTCCCCAACCTTCCTTCAGGAAATACTGTCAAATATAACTCCCCCAAGATATCTCTAGGAAACACATCCTTAATACTCTCTCTCTAAATCCAAGAATCCTGCATCAATGTGCCCAGACAATATCCCAGGATGCCTTCAGAATAGCATGAAACATGACCTGTTAGACCTTCTGGAATTGCTATTTAACTGTAACCTCCAAACAGGCTTCATGTCTCATGAATGGAGAACAGCAACAGTCACCCCCGCACAAAGGTGGGCCATCTACAGACCCTGGAAACTACAGACCCATAAGTCTCACTAGTTTCGTATGCAAAGCCATGGAAAGAATTATCATGGAAATGATCAATAATAACATAAGAAACCTCTAGACACTGGACCCAACCCAGTTTGGTTTCATCAAGGGCAAGTCAAGCTTACTCAACCTTGTGAATTTCTTTGAGATGGTCACCAAAGCAGTGGATGAGAACAAAATGGTTCACACTACCTACCTTGACCTGGCCAAGGCATTTGACACAATATCCCACTCGGGCATTGTTGATAAAATCATGAGGTTAGGTACCGACCCTTATGCCACTCAGTGGATAGCCAGCTGGCTCACAGACAAGACCCAAGAAGCTATAAATGGGGTGTCCATCTTTACAAAGGGATCATTCACAAGCAGAGTCTCTTGGGGATTGGTCCTGGGACAACTTATTTTTGACATTTACATCTCTGACGTTAAGGCCAATGTCAATGGCCTCTGGTTGACTAAATTTGCAGATGACTGCAAATTAGGAGCAGTCATAGAATCCCCCACCAACACAAATGTTCTCCAGGAAGGGCTGACACAGACAAATAACTGGTGTCAGAGCCATGCAGTAAAACTAAATGCCAAGAAATGCATAACAATATCCCTCGGAAAATCATCCACCCCTGGTAACTATCATATTTACAACATACCTCTAAGAGCTGACCCAGTAGTCTGGAACTTTGGAAAAGACACAGACAGTTATCCAGCCTTTGATCATCATTTGTCTACAGTGACGAAATCATTCTGTGTTCTACAACTTATAAACAAAGATATAGTATCTAGGTCCAAGGAAGTCATTGTCCCACTGTATTCGGCATTCATCAGACCTATCATTGAATACAATGCCCCCTTTGGTATGTACCTAACCAGGCATATTCAACAATTGGAATATCCACAGTGGATCCTCACTAAAAGAATACAGGGAATAAGTAACATGTCCTGTGCAGACAGCCTCAAGGCCCTATCCGAATAAGTAACATGTCCTGTGCAGACTGCCTCAAGGCCCTGTCCCTGTATTGTGTCTCCTTTAGATTGATGAGGGGACATCTATGCCTGGCATACAAAGCATTGTCAGACCCCACTCTGGTGGACCTCCTGCATATCTTTACTTCCTTTCACCACGTGTGGCTGCTGAGCGATCCCTGGCGTTTAGTTTGTATAGCATTGCATAGCTTCTATTCTCACCTTTCTACATTTGTTGTGCCCTTCTGGACTCCAAGACCAGCTCAACCCAACTACCTAAGCCTGATTGAGTGTTTCTGAGACCTGGGTAACCCAACAGCCCTTGGACTAAAGGCCACAGCTACTTTTATTCATTGCATAGCTTCTATTCTCACCTTTCTACATTTGTTGTGCCCTTCTGGACTCCAAGACCAGCTCAACCCAACTACCTAAGCCTGATTGAGTGTTTCTGAGACCTGGGTAACCCAACAGCCCTTGGACTAAAGGCCACAGCTACTTTTATTCATTGCATAGCTTCTATTCTCACCTTTCTACATTTGTTGTGCCCTTCTGGACTCCAAGACCAGCTCAACCCAACTACCTAAGCCTGATTGAGTGTTTCTGAGACCTGGGTAACCCAACAGCCCTTGGACTAAAGGCCACAGCTACTTTTATTCATTGCATAGCTTCTATTCTCACCTTTCTACATTTGTTGTGCCCTTCTGGACTCCAAGACCAGCTCAACCCAACTACCTAAGCCTGATTGAGTGTTTCTGAGACCTGGGTAACCCAACAGCCCTTGGACTAAAGGCCACAGCTACTTTTATTGTATGTTACAAACAGATTATTTGTTAGCTTAATTATTACTAAATATCTGACCCCAGCACCTCCAAGGTGCACAACTTCTCCTGCCATATCTGCCAGCAGCCATACCCCCCTGGTTTAACTATCTTTTGTTTCTACCTTTTGCCCCTACTACCACAGCTACCCTTCTGCCTTGTTACACCATTCTTTCCACTACCCTACTTCACCTTAATATTGCACTGCTTCCATCTCTTTATAGCTGTTTTAGATTTGGCCACTAGATGGCACTCATCATACACCTGTAATCTCATTTCTTTTGCTACCCACACCACCCTCCGTGAGGCTTATAAGCTTGTGGCACTCTTCTCTTTCTGATGACAAAGCCCTCTTAACCCTGCTACCCATTCTCCTTCCTAGTTCTTATACAGCTCGCTACCTAACTCGCTCCTCTACTCTCCCAGGTGTTTCCCTCTCTCTCTATGTCCTCCTCTTCTGACTCTCACCTTGGCTACTCTGTTACTGTCTCTAGTGCTTACCTTCCTCCTTACTGATTGTTTCCTCTCACTGCTCCTCTTACTTTGGTCTGCCGCTCCGCTCCCCTACCCTACCCCCAAATCCCACCCACCCCAGGGTCCTACCTTTATACATACTTAGGCACACCCCAATTAGCCAACTACCTATAACTGTTTTCCTATACATCTACCAATCAACTCCTCACTCCTACAACCACACCCTTTCTCAAAACTAACTCACCCTATCTTTACAAACCGTGCAGTCCTATAATTACTAGCCTCACACTCTATAAAACATGCCTTTAACCCTTAAATCACTCTTTCCTCTTCTTCTCCTTAACATCCTGCTTTACTACTACACCCTTACCTCCTATGAAAATCACAAGCTTAACCAAACTCCTGCATCAGCCAAACATACTACAACCACACTTCCTCTACCCAACCAAACACATATTAATATACTATCTACCTGTCCCTACCTCCCCCCTCTCTACCATAAAGCACACCATTACAAATTCACAACCTCCAAACGGCTCTATCTAATACCATTCAAATACACAAAGGTCCTTCAACCCCACAAACACTTTTACTTATACATGGGGACATCCACCCCAACCCTGGTCCCAATACCTCCACAATCACATCCCTTCAAACCAAAATGCTAACTATTCTAACCCACCCTTTTCCTCTGACTCCCTCTCTATTGCTCACCTAAATATTCGTAGCATTAACAACAAAGTCACACAACTCCATGCCTTAATTGATTTCTATGCCTTTGATATCCTCTGTCTCACTGAAACCTGGCTTAAACCCAGTACCAAAGACAATGAATTCACTCCCCCAGGCTACAGCACCTTAAGGCAAGATCGTCCAAATAAAAAGGGTGGAGGAGTAGCCCTCCTATACAAATCCCAACTTCAGGTAGCCTTAATTGACTCCTTGCCTCCCACCCCAGCAAATGCTGAAATACTTTGCACCAAACTCCAAGTTAATAAATCCAAGGCTATAAACATAATATGTTCCTACATCCCCCCAGGCAAGAACATCAATACCCTAGAAAATATCCTAAGCTGGATTTCCTGCACCTTTCCCCAGGAAACCATAATCTTAGGTGATTTTAATATTGACTGGAGCTCCTGCATATCCCCAAACCCACCATTCACCTTAATCTCTTTAACTTTCACCAAACCATCAACTCTCCTACTAGAATACATAAATCCACCCACAAACAAACCATTCTAGACTGGATACTGACCAACAACAATCCTCTCCTATAAAACAGGAATACTCCTGACAATATCAGCGACCACCTCCTTACCTTTATCACTAAACAAAATGCAACAATCCCAAGCTAACTACTTATCGTACCAAATACAATAAAACAGAATTCAATCTAGCATCCTTTCAAAATGAACTCAAAGAATATAACTGGTCAACTCTAAAATACCTCCCAATAGATGAAGCAGTTACCCATTTCAACAATACCTTCCTACAAATTCTAAACCAGCATGCCCCATCCTGCTTAGTCAGAGTCAGCTCCAAAGCAGCCCCATGGCCTTCTGTTACAACTAAACAAACTTTGCGAGCTAGAAATAAATTATGGTCTAAATGGAGGTCCACAAAACCCAATTGACCATCAAAATTTCAAACATCTGAGAAACAAAACAAAGAAACTTATCATTCTGGATAAAAAACTACCACTTTCAATATCAACAAAACCAAAACCAAAACCCAAAAAGTTCTGGTCAGGAATAAATAAACTACTCGATCCAGGCAACACCAAAACACCTACCCCAGCTAGTTTAGCACAAACCCAACCTAACATAATAGCCAACACCTTTAACAACTTCTTCTCTCAAACAGTCACCTCACTTGCAAGCACCATGACTCCCCCCCATCCCTCCAAATTACCCCCCCTCTAAACAGTACCCACACCCTAAAGTTTGAGACCGTCTCAACCACCTATATAAAACTACTTTCTAAACTAAAACCCTGCACCCCTTCTGCTGACAAACTTCCAGCTGAATATCTACAACTAGCTGCAACCGAAATAGCCTACCCAGTCTCCATCTTAATAAACAGAACTATAACAGAATCCAAAATCCCATCCTGCTGGAAAATCTCCATATTATTCCCTCCATAAAGGAGGGAACTCCAACGAACTGTCCAATTTTCGACCTATTGCCCTTCTATCTCCTCTATCCAAAATAATGGAACGCTGCATTCACCATCAACTTCTACATTATCTCTTGAATAACAACTTGCTTGTAGACTCTCAACATGGTTTTAGACCGCACCACAGTACTTCTACTGCCCTTCTCTCTTTCACTGACACTATCAATAAAACCGAAATAACAACCTGTTCTCCTCTGCACTATTCTTGGACCTCTCAAAAGCATTCGATATGGTCAACCATCAACTTCTCCTCGATACCTTAAAATCCCTCTCACTGGATTCACAAGCATTACAGTGGTTCAACTCATACTTGACTAATAGAAAACAAGCAGTCCTTTGGGACAGCCATCTATCCTCTCAACTCCCAATTACTATTGGCGTCCCACAAGGATCCATCCTAGGTCCCCTACTTTTCTCTATTTTCATTAATAACCTGCCCACTTCTCCCAACATCCACCTGTATACAATATGCAGATGATTCCACTCTCATCTGCTCTGCTTCTTCCCCAGCAGAACTCCACTCTGCTACCCAATTAGTCTTCACTGCAGCAGAAAAATGGTTTCAACATATCTGTCTCCTCCTAAATCCCAAAAAACCAAACTACTACTATTCACCCCAACCTGTAAATCCACCGCAATCTCTTTTCCATAGCATCCTGTAATGGCACTGTCATCAAACCTGACTATTGCACTAAACTGCTAGGCGTCACCATAGACAATCAGCTAAATTTTGACTATCACATTGATTTAACTATCAAGACAGTCAATAAAAGATTGGTGCCCTATACAGACTAAAGCCCTATCTTACTGCTACTTCCCGAGTGGCCCTCGCCCAAACTCACCTTATTTCTACATTAATGTACCTCTCCTTCCTTTATCAACATATCTAAAGCTAATCTTCAGAAACTGAATACTGCCTACCACAGTATAGCCAGATTTGCCACTGGCTCTCCATTCCAAACTCACCACTGTCTTAACTTAAAGAAACTAAACTGGCTTGAACTCCCAAACCTAATACTCCTACAACAACTGATCATCACTTTTACAATTCTACATTACCCTCCAATATACCCATACTAAATAAACTCATCACACCTTATAAAAATCTCGACACTTAGATCAGCCAACAAGCTACTAGTTACTACTTTGAAATCTCATAACAAATCAGGTGATTCCTTATTTGCAAACACTATCGGTTCTTACTGGAATAAACTTCCCACAGAACTGACCTCCCTAAGCTCATGTCACCTTTTCAAAAAACAGATGAAAAATCACCTACTAATTCACTGGCTATGTCCCTGCTCCAATCCCGACTGAGCTCAGCATTTTTATTACTCTCTCCAGTCTGCTACTGTGTAATGTTTCCGCTCCCGTTCTAACTTAGACTGACTTCATCAGCCCCCTTTATTGGACCATCACTCTTTTTTTCTCTCAAATTTCTGTCTGCCTCCCCTTCTAACCATCTTTTTTTCTGTCTCTTGCTACCTTTAGCTGACCTCCTATAATCCTGCTACCTTTGCATTTCATCACTATCCTGTTTCCCACCTCTCCTTTTCCAACTGTACACTCCCAACCATTACTAAGTCCATAATACTTGTACCAAACAGATAATATACTTTTCCCACTTTCTGTCTACCTTATTTTCTGCCTTTTCCTTATCTTTAACTACATAATTACCTGTTAAAATTCCAACCTGCTCTTTTAACACTTTATATTAACAGATTTCTTGCTTTTTCCTAATACCTAATTTGTTATCATGACTACTGACTAATGATATTTTTCAACTTGACTAATGATATTTTTTAACTTTACTTTGTATTTTAGATACTGGAGCTTATCTCCTTAGCCCCTTAACTGAACTTTGTTTGTCATCTACTCAGACTAGTCCAGGATAACTGTATATTCATTTGTATTTTGCCTCATTACATTATGTTAGTGTTAATTTAGTAATGTTTTCGTAAACTGTATTGTCTTATTCTGATAGTGGAGCTTTTCTCCTCGGGCCTCTGCTGAAAATGGACATGTATCCAGCCAGACTAGCCCGGTTAACAAATGTAAAATAAATAAAATAAATAAATCTGCAAAACAAACAGCACTAGAATTACCCACTCCAAAGACTTAAACCTTGCTTATGATATGAATAAGACCTGCTGGACAGACAGGTATGTATCCCAGAGACTTCCCCTTCTCTGGAACAGGCTCCCCCATCCATGTGAAGCAGAGTTCCTCCCTAACCCAATTCAAGTGTAATTTGGGCAATTGGATGGGGAACAGCAAATTCATCCCTGGTTTGGCACTTATGTCTCTAATGGACACAGGCTGCCTGTAAATGGTTCATCTCCCAGGGCCCTGCTTGCAAAGATTTCATCTCCCAGGCCCCTGCTTCCAGTTATTAAGGGTACCAGATCTTGTCAAAGATTTGTGATGCATGGCTAGGCTTAAAAATACCCTTGTGGTCATTAGCCTCGTAAACACCTGTGAACCTTTGAACCTATGAAAGCCAAAGGGCTGAGCAGCTAGAGAAAATAAAGCCATTTTAATAAAACGAGTACTTATATAATGTATATATTTTCTCAGCTTGTTAGGAAAACTTCTACCAGGATACCAGGAAGGTGACCTCATCTAACAACTAAACCTCTGTTTCAGGAAAAGCAGTGTGAATTCTGCTCTGGCTGAGTAACATTGGATCATCTTTCTTTCTTTCTTTCTTTCTTTCTTTCTTTCTGTTTTTCCTTCTCTGTCCTTGCAGAGACATTGGATAGGTCATGAGAGTTCACCAACATGGACTACTTGTGTTTTGTAGATGTGAATAAGGCATAGAGTTGTATACACCAGACTGTCTTGTAGGAAGTACTACAAAATTATGGGTCCCAGAATCAACAATGTGAGCCATCTGTTCCTAAGTTTTACAGATAGAGCTGTGTCTATATTCTCACATTAAAAGTAATTAATTAAAAGGACTTCCCCAAGGTAGGGTCTTGTCTCCTGTGTGACATTTTCATAGACAGGATCTCGAGGAGCAGACAGACAACATAAACAATGAAGATGAGAAATATGCTCCTTTGGTGTCCACAGATAATGTTGTTCTCTTGGTCAGGTCACTGGAATCCTACACTGCTGAAAGTAAAGCAGAAGGGCTTGAAAATGACACCTCCAGGCCAGAGGTCATGGTTTCCCATTCTTTTTTGATGAGAGGGAACAGTTACAGTGGTGCAGCGGTTAACGTTGTCACCTCACAGCAAGAGGTTCTTCGGTTCGATTCTCGGCTGGGGTGCCTTCTGTGTGGAGTTTGCATGTTCTCCCTGTGTTCATGTGGGTTTCCTCCCACATTCCAAAGACATGTATCTGGAGCATTTCTCCCCGGGCATCTGCTTAAAACAGGCTCTGTGGAACCTAGTCAGACTTTCCCGGTCAACAAATGATAAAATAAAGTTACCTCAAGTTAAATGTTTTAGTTACCATAAAAAACTTCTCCAAAGCCAACTTCATGCTACTCAAGTCAGAAGTGACAAACTTCATGACACCCATGCAGACGGGAACTGAAAGTTCAACAGCTGAATCCTACACTAAGGCACTGTACGAGCACATCCACTCATTCATGAATCGTGCCATCCCAAATAGAACTAAAATGCTTTCATCCAAAAAAAGGAAGCCAATCTGGTGGTCCCCTGCCATAAACAAACTTTACAACAAAAGGAAGAAACTTTTGCAGAAAAGAGGAAAATCCCAAGATGCAAAATACTCCCTTACTAGCCTCAGTATGAAACTGAGATGCCTCATAAAATCCTCCAAAGCTAGTTACGAAAATAAAATTGCCAAAGATACAAAAGATAACCACAAAGCATTCTATAACTATGTCAAGAATCTAAATGGCAATGCTCAGATCTGCTCTGAGCTAAAACAGAATGGCATTAAATATACTGATCCGAAGGATATTGCCAATATCCTGGCAGATCGATTCAGTGCCAACTTCACCCCCCCCCACCCCCTAAATGGCCAATCTCAATACCAGAAGATTGCCAAATTCCAGTAATAATGGCCACACAGGTACAAAACGCACTCTCTAAAGCCAAGAATACAGCATCCATGGGACCAGATGACATCCCGGGCTGTGTACTACATGAACTACAATATGAACTGGCACCTCACCTAAGTGTCATGTTTAATCATAGCCTCACCTCAGGTTTCGTGCCCACTGAGTGGTGCAGAGCTACAGTTATCCCAATCCACAAGGGGGGATCCACCTTGGATCCCGGAAACTACCGTCCCATCAGTCTGACAAGCCTTATCTGCAAGGCCATGGAGCGTATTATCATGGAACTTATAAACAAATACACTGGCAACCTTCAAACACTGGACCCCACCCAGTTTGGGTTTGTGAAGGGCCGATCTTGTCTCCTGAACCTGATTGACTTCTTTGAATCAGTCTCCAGAGCCATGGACAAGGGTAAGGTGGTCCACACCACCTATCTAGGCCTTGCCAAGGCTTTTGACACCATCTCCCACTCTGGAATCATAGATAAACTTACTAAGTTGGGCATTAATCCCTATGTCACCCAATGGGTTGCTAAATGGCTTACTGATAGAACCCACACTGTAAAAGTAGCCGACTCCAAATCCAGCTCCAGACAAGTGACAAGTGGAGTACCTCAGGGTTCAGTCCTGGGGCCGCTCTTATTCGGCATCTACTTCTCTGAAGTACAGGTCAACACTAAGGGACTCTGGCTAACAAAGATTGCAGATGACTGCAAACTGGGAGCCATTATTGAATCCCCAAATGATGTGGATACTCTACAAAAGGGCCTTACAGAAACAGATGCTTGGTGCCAGAGCCATGGGCTCAAGCTCAATGCCAAGAAATGTATTGTTATCCCCTTTGGGAAAAAACATGTATCCATGAATTACCATATAGGTGGCAGTACACTAAACACAGAAAGTGTGATAAGGGACTTAGGGACACAGGTGGACAGTGGTCTCACCTTCGATAACCACATTGCCACAACAGTCAGGAAATCCTTCTATGTGGCACACCTCATCACGAAGGGCTTTTCATCCAGAAAAAGGAGGTCATTGTCCCACTGTACTCATCCCTCATTAGACCCATTATAGAATACAATGCCCCATTTGGTATGTACCTCTCAAGACATCTGCAACAACTGGAAAGGCCTCAGAAATACCTCACTAAAAGAATCACAGGCCTAAAGCAGATGCCCTACGCTGACCGCCTTAAAAACTCCAGCTATACTCTGTCGCATATCGTCTACTCAGGGGCGATCTCTGCTTAACATACAAGGCCGTGTCAAACCCAGAGCTGTTGGACATGCTACACTTAAAGAAATCCCAATCCCTCAGAGCTACACGCTCCAGGGATCTAAACCTTGTCATCACAATAAACAAAACATGCTGGAGGGATAGGTTCCTGACCCAGAGACTCCCCAGACTCTGGAATAGATTGCCCATACATGTAAAGCAGAGTGCCTCTTTGGACCTCTTCAAGAGGAACCTTGACGATTGGATGGGAGAAAGGAAATTCACCCCAGGGATCATGTTAGTCGCCCTGCTAGACAGGGGTCCAGGAAAGTAAATAATGTGGGAAGAAATAGCCAGGGAATTGTTATGGCTAGGCTTGTATAGGCCCTAGGGCTGATAGCCTAGTACCAACCTATGAACCTATGAACCTATGAAGTATTTTGGATCATGATCATGAATGACAGTAGCGGAAACCAACAGATTAAGTACTGGCTTTGTGGATGTTGGCTGTCCTGCAGACATTTCATTCAACTTTGATGATGAAGGCTAAGTCATAGGACAAACCTATCAGTTTACTGGGTTCACTTCAGTTCACTGAACTTTCAATTCACTGACTTTCATTTCACTGACACCATTTCACTGAAATTCATTTCACTGAAACTTCATTTCACTGAAAGTTAATTTCACTGACAACTATTATTAGCAATAAAATGGAATATTCCCCCTTCCCCACTGTAGTGCGACCCTGGAGTTAGAATATATAGTTATGGGTGTGTGGGGGGCAGAGCCCCCACATTAAGGTGTGGGGGTGCAGCCCCCACTTACTTTTCTTTTACTAAGCAATATTATATCAAAACGTAAGAATATCATATGAAATGAAGTGGGGGGCTGCGCACCCCACACCCCCCGATGTGGGGCACCCCCCTAACTATATATTCTAACTCCAGGGTCGCACTACAGTGGGGAAGGGGGCATATTCCATTTACTTTGTAATAATAGTTGTCAGTGAAATGAACTTTCAGTGAAATGAAGTTTCAGTGAAATGAATTTCAGTGAAATGGTGTCAGTGAAATGAAAGTCAGTGAATTGAAAGTTCAGTGAATTGAAGTGAACCCCAGTTTACTATCAGTCTTTGCTCCCATCCTCACTTACGCTCATGAGATCTGGGTAGTAACTGAAATGACAAAATGCTGTAGCATAGACTAGATCCAGGCCTGCTGAATCTAGCTTTGTTTATATGCTTGTTGTTTGTTTGCTTGTTATTTCCCTGGAATGCTAATTCCACCTATTACGCGGCTTCTCAGTGCTTCTGTGGATCACTAGTGATATCCACATTGCTTACTGTACTTATTTCTTTGTTTCACTTGAAATAAAGTTACTGTTTGTCGTTTTTGCATTTAAGTTACCTGTAACACATTGCACTTAAGTTACCTGGCACTTGCTCACTAAAGCAATTATATAAGTCAGCACTAAAAATTAAAAGCACTACACCCTCACTCCCCACTGGCCCTTGTTTTCAATTATAAAGGAATTCCCAATATTATTCTAGCATGTCCAAAGGTCAGTTGTCAATCTCCTCTCCGGTCCAGCTGGTGAATCTGGGAATCTTGAGGCAATGTTACAACTGCCTCATGTACACAGACAACCCTCTCCACCTCCCAACAAATTCCAACACATGTGAGAGATGCAACCATATAGCCAAACTGGAGGCTAAGCTCTCTCAACTCAGTACTGGCATAACCAGTCAGGAGGAGAAGGAAACCACACTCACTACAATTCCAGTCTCACATAGACCTACCACGACAGCAAACCAAACACATAATCACACAAAAACATACACGGAGGCTCTAAATAAAGATCTGCCTATGCAGCAGAGACCTCCAAAGCAGACACCCAAGCAACCGCTACCCCAAAACAAAACACGTGCAACACATATCTCACAAAGCCAGTGTGCCGAACAGTCACAGCCCTTAAGACTAAACAACACACCTGATACTCTTGTAATAGGTGACTCTATCGTCAGGCACACTGACGTCCCGCTCACCAGGCTGAACAAGGGGAGGGTCATGGTGAGCAGCCTGTCGGGCGCTAGGATCCGCCACATAACACAAGCACTCAGGTCACTCCAAGGCAAGTACAAATATGACTCAGTCATTGTCCATGCTGGTGTGAATGACCTGAGACGTACCTCCCTGGACTACATGAAAAGAGACATAGAGGAGCTCTCTGAGCATGTAGCCCAGGCCGGTATGACCCTGACCTTGAGTAGCATCTTACCCTCACCAAGAATGATGCCACAATATGAAGACAAGATGATCAATTTGAACAATTGGCTTAAGTACTGGTGTCATTCAAAGGGGATCCAATGCCTGTCAGCTTGGGATGATATGCTCGGCAAGCCACGATGCTTAGCTAGGGATGGCTTGCACCTATCACCGCTGGGCTTTCGGATATTGGCAAAGGCTCTTGCTATCCCCATAGTGCCTTTTTTAGGCAAGGCTCAAAAGACAAACCCACCTCCATAGGTATCACAAGGGATAAGAAACTAAGAGTAATGCTACTCAACGCCAGAAGTCTAAACCTCAAGATGCATGCACTTGAAACTCTCCTTAGTATGGAGAACATCGATATCTGTGCAGTAACAGAAACCTGGTTCAGGGCTCCCAAGAGCACCCCAGCACTACCAGGTTATACCTCATACCATGCTTTTGGGCCCCAAAACTTGGACCGAACCACAAAAGTAGGGGGAGTATCGATATTCATCAAAGATACCCACACCTCCAGGTTGGTGGCAAAGCACGAAGCATCAGAGACTATCCATGTGCAACTAACAGTGGGTAAAACTGCCTTCCAGTTTATAGCCTGCTACAGACCACCCTCCCAAACCCAGGAACCACACTCGGCCTTCCTGAGAACACTGGAAAATATGAAGGTCTCTCCAAACACCATTATATTGGGCGACTTCAACTACCCAAACATAGACTGGGAGCATTACTCTAGCTCCAACACCCTAGCCCAAAGGTTCCTAGAATTTATAAACTCAAATGCTATGGAACAACTTGTTACCACTCCCACAAGAGGGGAAAACATACTGGACCTGATCATCACCAACATGGGGACTCTATTCTCCAGACCAGAAGTGTATCCCGCACTGGTAAGATCAGACCATAAACTAATCTCACTGGATATTCACATCCCGACCCCACGCCGTGCCCGGAAAACCACAGTGAAAAACTTCTAAAGCAAATTTCACACTCCTCAGAACTGAGGTGGACTCCTTCAAAGCCCCCGGGCCTGTGGAAATACGGCCCAGACTGCAGAATCCTTTATAAATGCATTCTATGAACACCTTCAGGAATGCATGGATCATGCGATCCCAAATAAAACCAAGACCCAGTCCTCCAAAGGCAGACGTCCTGTCTGGTGGACCCCAGCCATAAACAAACTATACAATAGAAGGAGGAAGCTACTAAATGATAGAGCAAAATCCCAAAAAGGGAAGGCATCACTGATCAGTGTTAGCAAAAAACTACGGGCACTCATAAAATTGTCTAAGGCCAGCTTCGAGAGAAAAACTGCACAGGACACAAAGGATAATCACAAGGCTTTCTTTAGTTATGTTAGGAACCTGGGTGGTAATTCCCAGATATGCTCAGAATTAGTCCAAAATGACAAAAAATACACCGAACCCACAGACATTGCCAACATCCTAGCTGACAGGTTCAGCGCAAACTTCTCCTCCCTCCCCACCAAAAGGGCAAATATCTATCCCAGCAGAGTGCTGCCCCTGACATCTCAGATGCTCAGGTAAGAGCCGCCTCTCCAAAGCAAAAACACAGCATCAATGGGACCAGACGGTGTCCCAGGCTGCGTCCTACATGAACTCCAAGAAGAGCTAAACCCAAACATAAAACTACTGTTCAATCTCAGCCTTACTACAGGATATGTGCCCAAAGAGTGGCGTACAGCAAAAGTGGTCCCTCTCCATAAAGGTGGTGCCTCAACGGATCCTGGAAACTATCTCCCCATAAGCCTGACTAGCTTGGTCTGCAAAGCTATGGAAAGGATCATCATGGACTTCATAAATAAAGATATTGGGGACCTACAGACACTGGATCCTACCCAGTTCGGCTTTGTTAAGGGCAGATCCTGCCTCTTAAACCTGGTTGATTTCTTTGAAACAGTCACCAAGATCATTGACAAGGGGAAGGTGGTCCACACAGCCTACCTGGACCTCACAAAAGCCTTCGATACAATACCCCACTCAGGCATTATAGATAAGCTCACCAGCTTAAATATAAACCCCTATGTCACTAGATGGATTGCAAACTGGCTCAAGGACAGAACCCACATGGTTAGAATTGCTGGAGCCATGCCAGACTCTAAACCAGTCACAAGTGGTGTCCCACAGGGTTCAGTCCTGAGACCTCTCTTGTTCGTATATATTTCTCAGAGGTACAGGCCAACACGGAAGGACTGTGGCTGACCAAGTTCGCAGATGACTGCAAACTGGGCGCCATAATTGGCTCTCCAGCCAACACAAGCATCCTCCAAAAGGGCCTCATAGAAACAGACAACTGGTGCCAGAGCCATGGCCTCAAGCTAAATGCCAAAAAGTGTATAGTCATCCCCTTTGGCAAAAACAAAGTGCCCACAAATTACCACATAGGTGGTAATCCATTAAGTACAGAAGAAGTAATTAGGGACCTGGGGACCCAAGTCGATAGCAATCTCTCATTTGACAACCACTTGGCCAAAGTGGTTAGAAAAACATTTTATATAGCCCACCTAATCATGAAGGGATTCACATCTAGATCAGGAGAGGTCATCATGCTTCTTTACTCATCCCTCATCAGGCCCATAATTGAGTACAATGCCCCTTTTGGGATGTACCTTACCAGACACCTGCAGCAACTGGAAAGACCCCAAAAGTACCTCACCAAGAGGATCAAAGGGCTCAAACAGATGCCATATGCTGCCCGATTAAAGAATCTCCAGCTCTACTCAGTGGCATACCACCTGTTCAGAGGTGATCTGCGCCTGACGTATAAAACCATGTCCAACCCGGAATTAATGGACATGCTGCACCTCAGAAAATACAAATCCCATCGAGCTATGTGCTTGAGAAACTTGAACCTCAGCACTGAAATAAATAGGACATGCTGGAGGGACAGATTCATAACCCAGAGGCTCCCTTCACTCTGGAATAAAATCCCATCCAGGTTAGGCAGAGTCCCTCATTGACTCTCTTCAAGAGGAATCTTGATGAGTGGATGGGAGATTGTAGGTTTACCCTGGGTATCACTTCTGTGTCACTGTTAGACAGAGGCACAGTATACTAACCTCGAAAAAGGGCATAGCAAAATAAATTTAAAATGGGTGGCGAAAGCCAAATACAGTCTGGCTAGGCTTATAAATGCCCTAGAGCAGATAGCCTAGTATGAACCTATGAGCTTATGAACCTATGATATCTCTTCCTGACTTACAAAGCCATGTCCAACTCAGAATTGATGGACATGCTCCACCTAAAGAAATCCAAGTCACTGCAAGCCACGCACTCTAGTGAGCTAAACCTCGCTACAACAATAAATAGAACATGCTGGAGGGATAGTTTCCTATCACAGAGACTCCCCATGCTTTGGAACAAAATTCCAAATTACATCAGGCAGAGCCTCTCATTAACATTCTTCAAGAGAAACCTTGACGAATGGATGGGTAACAGAAAATACACCCCTGGGATCACTTCATTGGCTCTGCTTGACAGAGGACCAGTTAATTAATCAATGGGGCGGCGAAAGCCAACACACTCTGGCTAGGCTTATAAATGCCCTTGGGCAGATAGCCTAGTACCTGCCTATGAACCTATGAACCTATGATCCTCTCCTGTTTGGTATCTACTTCTCTGAAGTCCAGGCCAACACAAAGGGACTCTGGCTGACAAAGTTTGCAGATGATTGCAAGTTGGAAACTGTTATTAACTCCCCAAGTGATGTTGACATCCTACAGAAAGGCCTCACTGAGACCACAACTGGTGTCAGAACCATGTCCTTAAGCTCAATGCCAAAAAATGTGTCGTCATCCCCCTTGGGAAAAACCCGGTTCCCTTGAATTACCACATCGATGGTAGTCCACTGAACACAGAAGGCATTATAAGAGATCTGGGAACACAGGTTGACAGCAACCTCTCTTTTGACCACCACATTGCCACTGTGGTCAGAAAGTTCTTGGTACAGCTCATTACTAAGGGTTTTGCATCCAGAAAGAGGTCATTGTCTCTCTCTACTCTTCCCTCATTAGACCAGTCATTGAGTACAATGCCCCATTTGGTTATGTTAGAAATGCTACATCTAAAGAAATCCCAGTCCCTCCACACCACATGCTCCAGAGACCTCACCCTCATAACCACAATCAGCAGAACATGCTGGAGGGACAGGTTCATAACCCAGAGACTGCCCATGCTATGGAAAAGACTTCCCATACATGTCAAACAGAGCACCTCACTGGCCCTCTTCAAGATAAATCTTGATGAGTGGATGGGAAATAGAAAATTCACCCCGGGGATCACTCCAGTGGCTCTACTCGACAGAGGCACTGGGAACTAAGGTCAGGTGGCATGATTCCAGGGTAATCCTATGGGCTAGGCTTGTAAAGGCTCCAGGGCCATTAGCCTAGTACACACCTATGAACCTATGAGCAGGGGAAATTAAATTCCTTTGCAGGGTTGCTAGCCTCATTCTGTGACTGTGTGAGGAGCTTACAAAGCTTACAAATCTTGAAGGCTCTTGGAGTAGAGTTCTTCATTCTGTAGGCTGAGAGTAGTCAGTGGTTTGGGCACCTACTGAGAATGCTCCTACCCATCTCTCCAAGGTGGTTTACGAGGCACAGCCCACTGTCATGAATCCTGGGGGTATTGTTGTGGCTAGGGAAGTCTGGTCTGCCTTACCCAGGTCACTACCACCATGCTCCTCAGCAGCAGACACCATGCTCCTCAGCAGCAGACCAATGGACACTGATTTAAGTAAAACAATGAAGAAGAGTAAGGGTGCTGAAGAATGAAAGATACCAGAAGTAATTTTCCTTCCCAGAAATTTTTGAAAGATGGAAGCTGCAAATAATTGTCTTGTCAGTCTGATCTCAGCTGTACTTGATGAAGGAAACAATTTAGACCAAATGGAAGTCAGTGTGGAACTGGACAAAAGGCGGAGTGGATTTGGGATAAAAAGATGATAGAAGAAAACATTTGACAGAACTTACCAGGTGATCAAGTGACCAGTATGTTAGATCATGCAGGGTTGTAGAGATGATTTAGCTAAACTTTAGCAAAGTGGTTGACTCAATCCAATGCAAATAATTATTGAACAAATAAGAAAGACGTGGGGCAGGTTCAAGCATACTAACATGGCTAAAACACTGGCCAAGCATCAGAACATTCAAAGTTATAATAAATGGGGTCCATTGAAAGGATGCTAGGTAGTGAGATACACAGGGTTACTGGGTCATCATCGTGGTAATTTCAGAAAGCCTGGATTGAAAAAACACTTGCTACTTCACTGATAACACAAGTATATGCAAACAATTTGCTACACCAAAGTTATATAAAGGGTGAGACACAATTTAGCAAAAATGGAGCAGTAGTCTAAGATACTGTGTTTAAGATGTAATGCAAACAATGCAAAGGAATGCATCAAGGAAACAAAAAAAACAAACAGTAAACAAAAAAATCAAACAAACAAAATAAAAACAAGGAAATAAAGCTCAGTTTGAGGGGAAAACAATGACATCATAAATAAGGACAGGGGTGTGTGCATCGTTTTTTATTATTTTTGAATACATGCTGCCTTTTTGTCCAGTGCCCATGTTTCCCAGGCAGTATAAATTATTTTATTCTCTGGAAATATAGTAGAAGTCAAACAAAAAAAGAGCATGCAAACAGCAACATGTCAGGATCGAACCCCAGACCTAGGAAGACAGAAGTAGTGATCATTGCCATTGTGTTAGTTAACCTATGGGCTAGCATGAAATATAAAAATGCAAAAAGGAAGGTTCATATAATATTGGACTGTGTAGACATAGGTATTATCAGTAGCTGTTAAGGCTCCATTCTGAATTTTACATGAATTTCTGTATATGAAATAAAGTAGAGGGATTTCCTGTACACCATCCAAAAAAACAAAAGGCAGGGCAGAAGGGGCATATCTGATTTTTAACCACTTCAAAGACATTAGAGTCTCAGCTTTAATGCAAAGGGATGTATGAAAACAAGGCAGATTGCTCAGGAAGATGTAGGACAGTATTATTTCAAACAAAGAGTTATGGATGAATGAAAAAAAGCAAAACCTGGAATTCAAGAAGGAGTAAGACATACTTCACTAACATGAAGTTGTTTAATGCAGAAAAAAAAACGGTGGTTGCCCCAAAGGCATCTGTTATGGATATCATTAACAAAGGCTAAGACGTCTATTACATCCTGTTGTAAGAAAGAATCACCTCCTTATTTGCTGTGATGAGTACAGTTAATGCATTTCATTTATAACACAGGTCTTTCTTTTTTGATTTGAAGAACCAGATGAGACAAATTACTCAAATAAGGATACATGTCTGTGTGGTAAACTGGAGTTGAAATTCTTCTGCAGAACAGTAGTTAAGTTTGACTCTTTGGAGCAGAATGGTTATCATTCCTGAACCAGGGTCTTCTGGGTAATGGGCTGAGAAGAAACTGACTTTGTGCTGCTATATCCTCAGCAGAGCTAAGATATGTTCACTACATGCTTATAATTTTGATATATTCTTTTAAAGTGATTGAGTGTTCTCTACTGGTTGATCTTACCAGGCATTGTATTATTTTCTACTTTTTTTATATTTGCTGAGATAATTCAAGAATTTTTTTGCAGAAAATGTTATGGACACAATAAGAGGGAAAGGGTCAAAGTGTAAAAAAAAGAAATAACATGAGTAATTAAGCATGACCAAGAGCTTATCTGACCTGCAGGGAAATAAGCAGACTTCGTAGGCCAAGCAACACTTCCTGCTGTCATAGTCTGTGCTTCTTTTATGACAGGCACTGTTCTTTCACCATATATATTTATTTTATTTATTTTATTTTATTTTACATTTGTTGACCGGGCTGGTCTATCTGGATACATGTCCTTTTTCAGTAGAGGCCCGGGGAGAAAAGCTCCACATAGTGAGAAGACAAACAGTATATAAACATTCAGAGAAAAAATTTACATTAACATATGTATAAAAGTACAAAAGTCAAATTCATGTAACTAGGTAATCATTCATATGAGAAGGAGGTTGTTTGAAGTATAGAAGCCTTGGTGAGGAGGAGCAAGGTCTATAAGGGGGTGACGAGACTAGGGTTGCGGTTGAATGGTTAGGTTTAGTCTGGTTTTGAACAAGGACATAACCAGTGTGATTTTAGGAATTCTTTGAGATTGTTTTTGAATTGGTTAAGTGAAGTTACTTGTCTTAGGTGATTTGGAAGGGAATTCCAGGGTTTCCCTATGGAGTTGGCATAGAGGGCATAATTCTTGGATTTAACGGTTTGTATTTGAATGCTATTTGCTGATCGGAGGCAGTTAAGGTTAGAGTAGGGAGTTAGTATTTTGCTCAGGGCAGGGGCTCTATCAGGTTGGTTGATTATTTTGAATGCTTCCGTGAGTTGGGTGAATTTGAGAAGATTAGGCAGTTCCAACCAGCCAAGTTTCTTTAGGTTAAGGCAGTGGTGGGTGCGGTAAGGTGTACCTGTGATAAATCGGGCTATGTGATTGTAGGCAACTGAGAGCAGGTTAAGTTCACGCTTATTGAGGAAAGATAGGATAGGGGAAGCATACAGGAGGGTAGAGAGGAGATGAGTGCGGGCAATGGTAAGCTTGGCATGAGGGGTGAGAAAATTCTTAATACGATACATGGAACCAAGTTTTTTGTTCACTGTCTTAATGGAATTGGTGATGTGTATATCAAATTTCAACTTGTGATCAATAGTTACTCCAAGTAGTTTGGTGTTGGAGACGGGCTCTATAATGGTCCCGTTGATTTAACATGGAATGATATATTATTAGGAGTTAGAAGTTCGTTTCCTAGAGGAGTGGTAGCTGAGGGGAAGAAGAGCAGTAATTTGGTTTTAGCTGGATTAAGTAATAGTTTCAATTCAGAGAACCATTTTTCAACTTTTGCAAAACAGTGCTGGGTTTTTACTTGGAGTTGAGGGAGAGAGATGTCAGTGCAGATAAGGGTAGAATCGTCTGTATTGAATGCAGGTGGTTTTAGGTATGACTAAGTGAAGATTGTTAATGAAGATTGAGAAGAGGAGGGGACCAAGTATAGAGCCTTGAGGGACGCCAATGGTGTTGGGGAGCAGGCCTGATAGCCTGTTTTGCCATAAGACAGCTTGTTGCCTACCAGAGAGGTAAGCATTAAACCAATTAAGGGCCAGGTTATCGAGATGTAAGCCATCCAGGGTTTGGAGCAGAAGCTGGTGGTTGACCATATCGAAGGCTTTTGATAGGTCCAGGAAAAGAGTAGCGGATATGAGTTTGTTGTTACGGTTGTTGTTTATTGAATCAGTAAAGGAGAGGAGGGCCGTAGTAGTACTGTGGTAGGGGCGGAATCCGTGTTGGGAGTTTGACAACAGGCTGTTGAGGGTTAGGTATTTTAGAAGCTGTTTGTGTACACACCGCTCCATGATTTTAGCTAATGGAGACAGGATTGCTATCGGCCTGTAGTTGGACGTTTCCGTGGAGGCACCTCCTTTGTGGAGAGGGATGATGTATGAGATTTTCCAAAGAGATGGGATGGTGGCTTCTTTTATGGTTCTGTTAATCAGGATTGATATGGGATAGGCGATAGCGTCTGATGCTATCTGTAAGTATTCCGCAGGGAGGTGATCTGCCGCTAGGGTGGTCGGTCTAAGTTTTTTTAAAAGGGAGCGGATGTAGTGGGTAGGTACTGGTTCTAATTTAAAGGAAAGTGGGGATGAGTTATTGGCAGGATTGGGTGGTGAGGAAGTATATATTGATCCCAAAGGCATTCGATTTTGTATATTAAATTCCTCTTTCTCATAAAGTCCAAAGTTAAGCAATCCCTGTGAGGCATAGCAGGTAGCTCCCAAACTATGAGAAAGGTGCTAGAATCTTCCTCGAAGGATACCTCTTTTTTTCCATGGCTAACCTCTATCCAAAGCCCTGTACTTGACTGTCTCTCATATTCCTTAAACAGATGTGTGTCCCTATATCTGTTGGTTGTTATTATGAATACACATTTGTCCTAGTGGTTGTCTAACATGCAATCAGCATGCAGTGTCTGTTTGCAGTTCTTATCAAATGGCATTACTAAGTAACAAATCATAAGCAGTAAAAATCAGACACAAAAACAGCCAGCATTTTTATTTATATATACAGCCTGTTAACAAAGATGTTTTTCATTTATACAAACACACGCATACACACATGAACATTCACAATTGCACATACACACACACACACACACACACACACACACACACACACACACACACACACACACACACACACACACACACACACACACACACTCATTCACATACACAGAGACAGACAGACAAAAATACAAAACACATGTGCACACATGTCCACATACACAGATACACAAATGCACATCCATCTACATGTTGGTGAAGATTTAGGTCACTATTTCTAGTATTGCTGTAGATATTGGACTTGCAGAGAAAAATGAGGCCCTAGACAATTGAGTTTCTAATGGCATGGTAAGCGAGACAGATCTCCCCTCAAAAAATATATAGAACATTGAACAAAGGAATAGAACTTTCAGCTTCTCTTGGTAGCTCAGGGACTTTAGGCCTGTGATCTTTTTGGTTAGGAACTTTGGGGGTCTAGCTAATTATTTGTTATGTTTAGTGAGATACATCCCAGAGGGGATATGGTACTCCATAACTGGCCTGATAAATGCCGAGTATAAGGGAGTGATTACCTTTTTAGATATTGAGGATATTTTCTGGCAATTTGTGAGCTAAATAAAAAGATTTCCTGACAACTGTTGTCACATGATAGTGAAAACAGAGGAAGTATTAACCGAAGTATATAGACCCCCCCTGATGACAATTTGGTTTTGTAATGATATGTTGTCTAGATGTTATGATGAGGGAAGAGGTTGTCTACCAAAAGCGATGATACTAATTATTTTCAGAATTTAGTTTGAGCCTATTTTTTAGTATATCAAGAGTTTACTAGGGATAGTTCATTATAAAGGGGTTAAATGTCATAAAGTGACTTAACAACAACCCCCAGTTTGTAGTAATCTGCAGACTTTGTTAGCCAGAGGTCTTGGCTTTCTGCTTGGAGATTTGAGAAGTAGATACCAAAAAAAGAGGACCAAACACTAAGCCCAGAGGGACACTGTTGGCCACTGTCATGCATCTCACACTGTGTGTGCTCTGTCTTTCAGCCAGTATGCTATCTATTTTCCCACAAATGGGTAGATTTTTAAAGCATTTAGTTTCTGTATGATGACAAAATGGAGAAAATTTTGAAGGCCTTGTCCTGGTCAAGGTACACCAAATGAACTGCATAGCTACCACCTCCAGCCTTCATAACACTTTTGAAGTTTAGCAGATTAATTAGACAGGTACTTCACTTCAAAAACCTAAATGGCGGGGGTGGGGGTGAGTTTAACAATTTAAGACAGTTTATGAATTCAATTATAATATGCTCCATAGCACTGGAGATGATGTTTGTAAGGCTGATAGGTTTATAACTACCCAAATCAATTGTAAGGCCACACTTATAAAGGGATATCACCACTGCATTGTGCCACTCTTCTGGGACAGAACTAGTAGCTAAATGTGGCTTAAACAGTCAAACTGTTAAAAAAAGAGAAAGCCACAAGAAATGCTATATTTACCCATGACTATTGTGATTTGAATACAAGAATGTGACCAAAGTAGATAAATATATCCAGATGTTGATAGGTCTAGCTTTACCTTTGACATGCACTATCTTCTTAAATTTGTGAAGCAGAAGATGTCAGGCAAAGATGAGGGTAAAGGGCAGTCACCTTCGTACCTCGCCATTCTCCAATCCAAATTATGAATACATAAATAAATAAATAAATAAAAGAAAAACAAATAATATGGGGATTGAGGACCCAAATTCCAGGGGGTGAGACTATGGCCAATATTCAAAATAGACTCCCCCTCTATTAAAACACATGGAAACCTGACTTTTTTATTTCATACAGTCCCTCATATGGTATTTCTGATTACCCAAACAATGTAAGTAAAAATGATTAAATCCTGCTATTTTACCACACAGGAAGGTTAATGATGTTATTAACAAAATAAAATGTATAAACAGTATGACAGAGAGAGATCAGAAACAGCTGGGGAAAGAATCCACCTTGTAGGTCCTTCAGAAAACGGAAAATACGAGGTTTGTTTAAAAAAAAGGTTTTAATGCACAATCCACAAACTGCATATACACATAAACGCACTTGTAGCACCTGCGTTTTCGTCTCTCCTCATAAAGACTTCATCAGATGACCTGTTCTTAACGTTCACTGAGTGTTTTCAGTTTGTGGATTGTGCATTAAACAGTTTGTGGATTGTGCATTAAACAATTTGTGGATTGTGCATTAAAACCTTTTTTTAAACAAACCTCGTATTTTCAGTTTTCTGAAGGACCTACAAGGAAGATTCTAGTTACAATTTTGGTGCTTCTGCTTCACTTTTTTGTTTGTTTGTTTAGCTGGGGAAAGAAAACATAATTTAGGTAATTATTAATTGATGTAGTTTAATGTACATACTTAAAATCTAGAACTCAATACCACATGTTGCAGCAGAAAAATACCAGATTACATTTAGTTCTGTATCAATATTAAAATAAATATTCATTTTAAAACTAGTGAATCACTTTAAACAGCTGACCACTGTCATTTGTTTTCATTCAATTACTTATAATTTAGAATGTGAATATTCTCCCATGGGAAAAAATTACAGTCTTGCATTTAAGGTAATGAGCCCTTTGTTAGACAAAATTAAGAAGTTAAAGCTATTAAATGGAAAAGCTGATTAGTGTCAAATACGATTGGTGGTAAATATTTGATTACTGCACCTACCTCATTAAAATATTTGCAGAAATAGTTTAGTTTGTCTTTACAACTTTCATAATATTGTTTTTTGTAAATAAAAGTGCCTCTTTAAGAACAAGTCAGGCCTGTAGATCTGAAATATGTTGAGAAATCCTTCATTTCAAAGACTCATAGACTAACTTTTGGTATGTTGGTACAAAGTTGTGATAAATCCACACAGCATGGCAGGGATTTGTGTGGGACTGCAAAGCAACTGCCTGCCTTTAAAGACTGAACTTAGAATAGTAAATGGTTTAGTTTGGTTAATTGCTCAGGATCATACAACACACAGATGTGGTGCACATACACACACAGCCCTCCCACAGAAAAACATACAGACACACACACACACACACACACACGCACACACACACGCACACGCACACACGTGCGCACACACACAGAAACACACACACGCACACACACACACACACACACACACACACACATACACACACGCACACACACAAACACACACACACACACACTATCTGCATCTATAACTGCTTGCTCTCATGGTCTCATTTCATTATCTTAACCACTATGTCATATCACTTTCTTAAGCAGCCTGTCAGTTTGCATTTATGCCTCTGGATAATCAGCATGACACATAGCAATTAAAGCCTCATTGGTATTCATATGATCTGAACTTATTAAGGAAAACAAACACTGGGATCTGAATATTTGTTTCAGAATATTGACTTCATTCTATGAGCTGCTATTCATGCACAAAACACTCTAGACTGAGACCGATATAAAATAGATCTGGCTCTGCTACTGAAGCTAAGGTGACCTGGGCAAAATGACTGCTGCTTGATTTTGCTAAATACTGAGCATTCTAATAAAGTCCACACTATTCCTAGCTGATTTTGGTGGCCTTGCTTTGAATTAATTTGCTCTTTTTTTCCTCTGGTAGCATGTGCTTGTTATTGAGGAGAATATATAGTGTGTTACTATTAGCTGGTGTACTCTGTCGAGCTTTTTTATTTTTTACTTTTGCTATAAATAAGGTACTTAGAGCTGTACCACACTTGGTACGATGCTGCTACAATGTGTATCGCCAGGAGCGGCCTTAGGTCAACTGGAGCCCTAGGCAAAAGGGCTCCGTGGCGCCCCTCCCACACCACCTGGTGCCCCATCCTGGTCTACCTACATCAAATAAATACTAGAAAAGTGCCCCTGCTAGAGCGGCACCCTAGGCGGCCGCCTAGTTGGCCTATGCCTAAGGCCGGCTATGTGTATCGCGCAGGTGTAAGCATCTCGACCTCCATTTGTATTCCTCTCCACCTACTCCCAGACACTGTATAGCTACCTGTTACTAATGGAACTTACAAGGGCCCTCAGCTACCCATAGCTATGCAATAGGACACTTTGGGCTCTTGGATTACTATCTAGCCCTCCTAGCTTCTCTGAACTGCTCATGCATTCATAGCTGCCATCTTAGCCAATTAGTTTGAATGGAGCAAAACTAGCCATGCCCACTCCAGAAATCTGCCTTTCCTTACTTCTTACTATTACTGTATGTTTTCCTCCTTAAAATCTTCACATTTAGTTACATATAGTTATGCTGTGTTAGTGAGTGTACCCCTCCATAAAATAACCCAGTTAGTTATGTCCCTCCATAAACTAGCTCATGGATCTACATACAGTTTGCTCTGTGTACATCTCAGCTAAATTCTCCAAATCACTGCAGAAAAATCAAATGCGAGCATTTTTGTTTCTCTTCTTTTGCCATCCTCTTAGCACTTGGTATTATGAAGTGCAGAAAGTGCCTGATGCCTACAGGTAACAGACACCTAACTTAACATAAGTAATTTTGTGTTAGAGGGGTGAAAATATTCAAGTAATCTGGAGGCTTCCCTCTTACAAAAAACATGGATTATGAGCAGTTCACACACTTCCTCTACAATCTAAGCAAAATCACATTAAAACGTTTATGCTGGGGCTATAAAAAAAGTTTACCAAAACCTCCTACAGCAAGGATGTCTAGGTTCTCTGTGACAAACTGGTATCTTGTCTCCTTTGTGCACACCAACAGTAAAGAGTCACCCAGAGTCAAGACACTTCAAATCGATTTCTCAAGACCACAGTATTAATAAAAATATCGTAGTGATATGTTTCGACAGTTTGGCACACAGATGCTTCACTTACAAGGCTAGACAAAGCCAGGGTTCAAGTTCATGCTCCAGCTTATTTCACTGCTTATTTCTTAAGCACTTACATCATTCATATCTTACACTTACTAACATTCCCTTCTTCAATCACTTCTTTACTTCAATCTATTTCTCTCACCTGACTCTTTCTAAATATTTCATAACTCTGTTTTTTCTCTCACTTCATAGTGTAATTCTTGTTTGTATTATGCTAACTTACCTTTAATTTCTCTATAAAGTGATTAAAATTTCTCTAAGTATTAAATCTTTGTTATATGGCATGTATTTGTTCTTAACCAATGTTTAAACATGTCTAAACTGGTATAATTATTTAAACTGTAAGTGTTTTTGTATTATTTTTGAAGAGTGTAAAAGTATTGTTCTTAAAATGTTTTTGTAATAATTTGGACATTTTCTCCCAGGCCACCACTAAAAGTGGGCACCTACCCAGATGGATTTTCCCCTGTAAACAAATGTCAATAAATAAGATAAACACTATCAGCTCTAACAATGTAAAGTGATAAATAACATTCAGATGAAATAGATATTAAACATGTCATGATTTGCTAAGAACATTGCTGTCTAAGCTAAAAACATTATTATGTAAAACAGCAACAATGTTAAAAAGTGTGAGTGTAACAATAATAAAACAGTAGCTAGTGCTATAAAGCCACCAATAAAATAAAAAATGCTAGAATCCAAAGACAGCAATAAAACAATATCCCAATATATTGAAACAAAAATGAAATAAATAAAAAAAAAACATATTATTGAACAAATACATTTTGGTGGGCAAAATTCAGTCACTGACTGTAAAGGACTTATTCAAGTGCAAACACTGGCCACCACAAAATGCGCTCACAAAGTCAATACCATATTGCAGTCACTCCAAAAAGCAATCAGCGGTGCAACAGTCTCAAAGATGAAACTGTAGAAAGTTCAGTCTCTAAGTTCAGTCCTCACAATATGGGAATGTAAATTGATAAACAAACATCCCCTTTCTTTCAATGCCAAATGCCAAATGACGTTGGCTCATAGTCCAGTGATCTGCTTCCACATCCAGTCCAGCTAGAACACAGACCGTAAATGTCCAGCTCTCACAATGGCTTGTCCTCTCTTCCTTCTTGCTCGCACTGCATCTTTAAGGACACAAACAGTCACGCACCGTATACCGTGTAACCAGTCAATAGTGCAATTTTATAAAATGAAAGCAGAAAGGGAAATGAAATCATAAGAAAACTGAAAAAAAAGTATAGCAGGTTTTATGGCAGCCAACCCCCATGACTGTTGAGCATCATGCTATATCATTTAGTTAATGGTACTTGAATTTCCATGTTCAGGTTCTAACCTCTCCACTGGCAACTGACACAGAGGCTCATGGAAGTTATGGTGTGTTGTCTTCCAGATACCAGGATCTCTGACATCACAAGAGCTTTAAAGATCCTTTCACCTGAAAAGTATGATTATGACATGGTGATGGTCCATGTGAGAGTGAAGGACTTGGGACACAAAACCACAAGGGACATACAGAGAGACATATCAGAACACTGCATGTATGTGACAAATGCAGGCAGAATACTGTGGAATCCTACCTTCTCCAAGAATGATGTATAGATACAAAGAAAAGATCAGTTTCAGACTGGGGTCATTCCAGGGGTAACCAGTATGTCTCTGTCTGGGATGAGATGCCAACATTCAAACTTACTTTGTAAAGAATAGCCTACACCTCTCATTCCAAGATTTCCACATACTGGTTAAAGCCTTTGCTGCCCCCATAGTGCCTTTTTATGTAAAATCCATTTAATGGACATTTCAGTAGAACAAACATTTCCATCCCAGAACTGAAGCACATTAAAGTGGCTTTTCCCAATGCCTGAAGCCACAGCAATACATTGTCTGGTCTTGGGGCTCTCCTACACCCATTACTATATCATTACTGAGACTCAGGTTAAATGTAATGAGAGTGCTCCCCACCATACACAGACTTATGTACCTACCATGCCTTTAAATCTGATAGCAGCTGAGGTGGTGTCTTCATATTTGTCAAGGACCATAGCACCTTGAGGGAGATTTTCAGAGACCCATGATCAGAGACCCATGACCTGAACTTGTAGAATTTCATATCACCCAAAACAGGAGAAACTATCAGTTTATAGTCTGTTGCAGGATACTTTCCATACCCCCTGATGATCATGACAGATTGTTAAATCCTCTACATGTCTTATAGTTCCACTAATACCAGAACCAGGTACCTAAATCATCACCACCAAATGAATAAAGCATGATGGAGTGACAGATGCATCGTACAGCACCTACCCCACCTACAGGTGAAGCAGTGTGCTACACCCCAGCCTTTGGAGCAGACTGCCCCTGCAGCTGAAGCAGTGTGCTACACTCCAGCCTCTGGAATAGACTGCCCCTGCAAGTAATACAGTGGGCTACACCCCATCCTCTGGAAGTGACTGCCCCTGCAGGTGAAGCAGTGTCCTGCACCCCAACCTCTGGAACAGGCTACCCTTGCAGGTGATACAGTAGGCTACACCCTAACCTCTGGAACTGACTGCCTCTGCAGGTGATACAGTGGGCTACATCACAACTTCTGGAACAGACTGCCCCTTGCAGGTGAAGCAGTGTGCTACACCCCATCCTCTGGGACAGACTGCCCCTTTAGGTGAAGCAGTGTGCTACAACCCAAATTCTGGAATAGACTGCCCCTGCAAGTGAAGCAGTGTGCTACACCTCAACCTCTGGAACAGACTGCTCCTGCAGGTAAAGCAATGAGCTACAATATTATCCTTCAAAAAGAACCTAGAAGATGGGGTGGTCCCCACAAATTCACACCAGATTTAACTGACCTATCCTCCCCAAGAAGGGGGCGCTGGAAAGTAAACAGTATATGTACAATAAATAGTGCAATATATTTTTTTCTGGGATACACAACATAACGTTTCCAGGACTAAATAAAATAGTGTTACTTTTGTATTAACAGAAGACTGAAAGGGGGGTGATGGCAGAAAGATGAAGGAAGAAATGCAAGGAAATAGGGAATGTTAAGTGGGAGGCACAGTGAAAAGAAGTAAATAAAAAATGTTAGAACAAGAAATTAGTGGGAAACAGGGGAGGGGGGATGATAGCAAACGAAAGGTTAAGGAGTGGTGTTAGAGGGCATTGCTTGAGAAGATAAGTAGTATGAGATGAAGAGAGTATGATGGGATTTTATGTTTAAGAGTCATAATACTAGAACTAAGGGGCAGAGGTGAGAGGATGTAAGGATGAAAAGAGGGGGAGAAAGTTTATTAGTCAGGACTGAAGACAGCAAGACTTGGAGGTATTAAGTAAGTGCCATTTTGAATTGTGTTTGACCTTAAAGACATGTGGGGTATATCCAGCTAAACAGGTAGGTTATTTGCATTATGAGTGTTACCTTTAATGTTTCATACTGGAACAGTTCAATTTAGAAATTTGAAGTTATTTTAATTTCTACAGAGAAAAATTGGCTTGTTTCAGTTGTAATTTCAGAGGAAATAAAGTTCCATAGTTTTGCTACATGTGCAGAGTAAAAACAGTCTGCAAATTGAATATTAGACTTCATAACAAATTTTTAATTAAGACTTTGTGATCAAATGTTTCTGGATAAGTGATATCCACTGATATATTTTCTAATTGCTGGATATATATCTGGTCTATTTAGTATGTTATGAGTTTCTAGACAGTAATTAAATAAGATAGTTTTGTAAAAAGAGTAAAACTTTCTTTAACTATTGTATATTCATTCACACATTCACTTTTTCAGGCAGAGGTATCAGATTTGCCCTGCTCCTCACTCACATGTTACATAACAGCGCCTGCTTGTCTTTTCATAGCAAACCTACAGCTGCAAAGATTCAACAGTTTTATCGTTCCAGTGGAATGGGAAGGAAGTGTTTTGTGGTTCCAGTAGAATGGAAAGGTGGCATTTTGTGGTTCCAGTGGAATGGGAAGGTGGCAATGTTGCACCCACCTTGCAATATACTTTTTATGGTCAATAATCTTAAATGCAATGAACCATTTGATGACAGAGCCAGGGAGACAAATTCCAAAAAACAGTTTCATAAGATTTCATGCTAACATGATGTGAAATAAGAAAGCCAAGCAGCTCTTAAATGCCAAACAATGTGAAAGGTGGCTTATTCATGCTTTGCTTATATATGGCAGTTTTAGCATAATTTTGTAAGGATGAAGATATCCTTTGGGATGAGGATACATTGTATTTTGGATGCAGCTATCCTTTAAGATAAGAAAAATATACTGACGTCTGTCAGAACTGTAACCTAAGAACTAGGATACTACCTGGTGCATTAATGAATTAGTTATGTTTCAATATTTTTTCAATTGTTTTATCCTAAACACATTTTCTGCCTTATATATTTTGACTTCTTCATCTAGTACCAACTGAAGAGTAAATTTCACTTTCTAAATTGTCTGTTAGATAATGAGAGGCCATGTTTAGATCTTGTCCTTGTCCATAGAAAGCTGATCATAAAGCTCTAGCAAATGATTATAATCTTTTAATCATTGAGCTATGTATTCCAGAGGTTTGTCTTAGTCATTTGGGAGATCGTAGGTTAGTATACTGTGCCTCTGTCTAACAGTGACACAGAAGTGATACCCGGGGTAAACCTACGATCTCCCATCCACTCATCAAGATTCCTCTTGAAGAGAGTCAATGAGGGACTCTGCCTAACCTGGACTGGGATTTTATTCCAGAGTGAAGGGAACCTCTGGGTTATGAATCTGTCCCTCCAGCATGTCCTATTTATTTCAGTGCTGAGGTTCAAGTCTCTCGAGCGCATAGCTCGATGGGATTTGTACTTTCTGAGGTGCAGCATGTCCATTAATTCCGGGTTGGACATGGCTTTATACGTCAGGCACAGTTCGCCTCTGAGCAGGTGGTATGCCACTGAGTAGAGCTGGAGTTTCTTTAACTGGGCAGCATATGGCATCTGTTTGAGCCCTTTGATCCTCTTGGTGAGGTACTTTTAGGGTCTTTCCAGTTGCTGCAGGTGTCTGGTAAGGTACATCTCAAAAGGGGCATTGTACTCAATTATGGGCCTGATGAGGGATGAGTAAAGAGGTACGATGACCTCCCCTGATCTAGATGTGAATCCCTTCATGGTTAGGTGGGCTATATAAAATGTTTTTCTAACCACTTTGGCCACGTTGTTTTCAAATGAGAGATTGCTATCAACTTGGGTCCTCAGGTCTCTAATTACTTCTTCCATACTTAATGGATTATCACCTATGTGGTAATTTGTGGGCACTTTGTTTTTGCCAAAGGGGATGACTATACACTTTTTGGCGTTTAGCTTGAGGCCATGGCTCTGGCACCAGTTGTCTGTTTCTATGAGGCCCTTTTGTAGGATGCTTGTGTCGGCTGGAGAGTCAATTATGGTGCCTAGTTTGCAGTCATCTGCGAACTTGGTCAGCCACAGTCCTTCTGTATTGGCCTGTACCTCCGAGAAATATATACCGAACAAGAGAGGTCCCAGGAATGAGCCTTGTGGGACGCCACTTGTAACTGGTTTGGAGACTGACATGGCTCCAGCAATTATAACCATGTGGGTTCTGTCCTTCAGCTAGTTTGCAACCCATCTAGTGAAATAGGGGTTTATATTTAAGCTGGTGAGCTTATCTATAATGACGAGTGGGGTATTGTATCGAAGGATTTTGCGAGGTCCAGGTAGGTTGTGTGGACCACCTTCCCCTCGTCAATGGCCTTGGTGACTTTTTCAAAGAAATCGACCAGGTTTAAGAGGCAGGATCTGCCCTTAACAAAGCCGAACTGGGTAGGATCCAGTATCTGTAGGGCACCAATATCTTTATTTATGAGGTCCATGATGATCCTTTCCATAGCTTTGCAGACCAAGCTAGTCAGGCTTATGGGGCGATAGTTTCCAAGATCCGTTGAGGCACCACCTTTATGGAGAGAGACCACTGTTGCTGTACACCACTCTTTGGGTACATATCCTGTAGTAAGGCTGAGATTGAACAGTAGTTTTATGTTTGGGTTTAGCTCTTCTAGGAGTTCATGTAGGACGCAGCCCAGGACACCGTCTGGTCCCATTGATGCTGTGTTTTTTGCTTTGGTGAGGGTGGCTCTTACCTGAGCATCTGAAATGTCAGGGGGGCAGCACTCTGCTGGGATAGATATTTGCCCTTTTGGTGGGGGGGGGGGAAGTTTGCGCTGAACCTGTCAGCTAGGATGTTGGCAATGTCTGTGGGTTCGGTGTATTTTTTATCATTTTGGACTAATTCTGAGCATATCTGGGAATTCCCACCCAGGTTCCTAACATAACTAAAGAAAGCCTTGTGATTATCCTTAGTGTCCTGTGCAATTTTTCTCTCGAAGCTGGCCTTAGATGATTTTATGAGTGTCCATAGTTTTTTGCTTATACTGATCAGAGATGCCTTCCCTTTTTGGGATTTTGCTCTATCATGTAGTAGCTTCCTCCTTCTATTGTATAGTTTGTTTATGGCTGGGGTCCACCAGACAGGATGCCTGCCTTTGGAGGATTGGGTCTTGGTTTTATTTGGGATTGCATGATCCATGCATTCCTGAAGGTGTTCATAGAATGCATTTATAAAGGATTCTGCGGTCTGGGCCATATTTTTCACAGGCCCGGGGGCTTTGAAGGATTACACCTCGGTTTTGAGGAGTGTGAAATTTGCTTTAGAGAAGTTTTTCACTGTGGTTTTCTGGGCAGGGGGTGGGGTTGGGATGTGAATATCCAGTGAGATTAGTTTATGGTCTGATCTTACCAGTGAGGGATACACTTCTGGTCTGGAGCATAGAGCCCCCATATTGGTGATGATCAGGTCCAGTATGTTTTCCCCTCTTGTGGGAGTGGTAACAAGTTGTTCCATAGCATTTAAGTTTATAAATTCTAGGAACCTTTGGGCTAGGGTGTTGGAGCTAGAGTAATGCTCCCATTCTATGTTTGGGTAGTTGAAGTCGCCCAATATAATGGTGTTTGGAGAGACCTTCATATTTTCCAGTATTCTTAGGAAGGCTGAGTGGGGTTCCTGGGTTTGGGAGGGTGGTCTGTAGCAGGCTATAAACTGGAAGGCAGTTTTACCCACTGTTAGTTGCACATGGATAGTCTCTGATGCTTCGTGCTGTGCCACCAACCTGGAGGTGTGGGTATCTTTGACGAATATTGATACTCCCCCTCCTTTTGTGGTTCAGTCCAAGTTTTGGGGCCCAAAAGCATGGTATGAGGTATAACCTGGTAGTGCTGGGGTGCTCTCAGGAGCCTTGAACCATGTTTCTGTAACTGCACAGATATCGATGTTCTCCATGCTATGGAGAGTTTTGAGTGCGTGCATCTTGAGGGTTTAGACTTCTGGGGTTGAGTAGCATTACTCTTAGTTTCTTATCCCTTGTGATACCTATGGAGGTGGGCTTGTCTTTTGAGCCTTGCCTAAAAAAGGCACTGTGGGGGTGGCAAGAGCCTTTGCCAATATCCGAAAGCCCAGGGGTGACAGGTGCAAGCCGTCCCTAGCGAAGCATTGTGGCTTGTCGAGCATGTCATCCCAGACTGCCAGGCATTGGATCCCCTTTGAATGACACCAATACTTAAGCCAGTTGTTGAAATTGATCATCTTGTCTTCATATTGTGGCATCATTCTTGGTGAGGGTAAGATGCTACTCAAGGTCAGGGTCATAGTGGCCTGGGCTACATGCTCAGAGAGCTCCTCTATGTCTCTTTTCATGTAGTCTAGGGAGGTACGTCTCTGGTCATTCACACCAGCATGGACAATGACTGAGTCATATTTGTACTTGCTTTGGAGTGACCTGAGTGCTTTTTTTATGTGGCAGATCCTAGCGCCCGACCGTCAGCTCACCGTGACCTTCTCCTTGTTCAGCCTGGTCAGCGGGACGTCAGTGTGCCTGACGATAGAGTCACCTATTACAAGTGTATCAGGTGTGTTGTTTAGCCTTAAGGGCTGTGACTGTTTGGCACACTGGCTTTGAGAGCTATGTGTTACACGTGTTTTGTTTTGGGGTAGCGGTTGCTTGGGTGTCTGCTTTGGAGGTCTCTGCTGCTTAGGCAGATTTTTATTTAGAGCCTCTGAGTATGTTTTTGTGTGTTTATGTGTTTGGTTTGCTGTTGTGGTAGGTCTGTGTGAGACTGGAATTGTAGTGAGTGTGGTTTACTTCTCCTCCTGACTGGTTATGCCAGTACTGAGTTGAGAGAGCTTAGCCTCCAGTTTGGCTATATGGTTGCATCTCTCACATGTGTTGGAATTTGTTGGGAGGAGGAGAGGGTTGTCTGTGTACATGAGGCAGTTGTAACATTGCCTCAAGATTCGCAGATTCACCAGCTGGACCAGAGAGGAGATTGACAACTGACCTTTGGACATGCTAGAATAGTATTGGGAATTCCTTTATAATTGAAAAAAAGGGCCAATGGGGAACAAGGTACTCAAGGGGAGTTTGTGAGGGTGTAGTGCTTTTAATTTTTTAGTGCTGACTTTAGAGTAGGAATATGGTGTTTATTATGAGAACTAGATCAGTTCTAAGGGAAAAAGTGAAGAGCAGACTTTGTGGAGCCAAGAATGATTTAAACCCAATTAAGCGGAGCTGCCCGATGCTGCGCTATGCAAAATCACAAAGTCGCCAAAGCGGGTTTTATACAGGGGGACTTCAAAGAGCTAGAAATTGGCCCAAAATGGGCAATAGACTACCAGATTCCTGTGCTGGGAACACTCCTCCAAGGATTGATAGGCTGCTCTAAGCTCCCCACTGCCACTGGTGAACAAAGAAGCCTCCCTTTATCCAAGAAAGGAAATAGGCAACACAGGAACTTTCCAAAAGTCCAGCATACAGCAAAGCCTGTATTTGGACTACTCTAGGTCAGGAAAGACGGGAAACAAGGATAATTTTTTTGTTTTTTCTTTTTTGCAACAAACAGCAGGAAAATGCAATAAATATGTAACACAGGCTAGCGCACTTGAGTGTGTAGCCTCAACAGGTAAATGCAACAAACAGGACAAACTTTAAAAGTGCAGGTGCAAAAACAACTTTAAACAGTTTAAAACAGTTCAAGAAGCAGAAATACTTGCAGTTTAGCTAGATCGGACAGTCGCCCAGGTAGTAGCAGGAAAAAAAAACACTTTTATCAGGTTAGCAGTCGCTCTTTTAGCCTCTCTGCTGCTAGCACCACTCTGCAGGACCATGAAGAGCTTGGCTGAGTAGTAACAAGCGCAAAAACTGTGCCAAAGTGGGTTTTATACAGGGGGACTTGAAAGAGCTAGAAATTGGCTCAAAATGGCCAATAGACTATCAGATTATTGTGCTGTTTAAACTCCTTCCATGGTTAATGGGTATTCTAGCCTCCAGATGGAGGCATGAGCTCAAATCCACTTTTGACAGCTATTTATGTGGTTGGGGGTTGGTATAATGGTTAAGGTGTTTACCTCACAAACACAAGATATACAATTTAATTCTCATCTTTGAAAGGAAAATTGGTCAGGCTTAAAATGGCCCACAAGAGTAGTCAGCCTAGTATATATCTATGAACCAAAAGTTCATGCTTCGATCTATGCATTACCAGAGGTGGCAATTTTAATATAGAAGCTGTTGCAGAAACCCAGGCAGATGGATGTAGGGATCATATCTCTGAAGTCTAACTCATTATGAGGAGTGTTCCTAATTTTATGTCTTAAAAAGTCCATGTTCCTTGCAGTTCCACATTGAAAGAATATGTCACACATTTAATGTTAAATGCTTATTAACTGATATCTTTATTAATTCATTAAAATAACATTTTATAAGTATAAAATAACATATTTTAACCATCACTGGACCCAGTTTGTTTTCATTATGGGCAAGCAATGCCTATTCAAACTGGTGGACCTCTTTGAGAAGGTCATCAAAGCAATGGATGAGGGCAAAATGGTTTATACTGCCTACCTTGACCTGCCCAAGGTATTTGATAGAAGATAGAATTAGGGAGTCCACCTCTAGAAAGAGGCCAGTCACAAGTGGAGTCCCTCAGGGATGGGTCGTTGGACCTCTCCGTTTGGCATTTACTTCTCTGAAGTCAAGGCCAGTGTCAATGGTCTCTGGCTGACTAAATTTGCAGACGATTGCAAATTAGGATCTGTCATGACTCCCACACTGATACAAATGTTCTCTAGGAAGGGCTGACACAGACAAACAATTGGTGTCAGAGCCATGGACTAATACTTAATGCCAAGAAATGCATAACAGTATCCTTCGGGAAGTCATTCACCTCTGGTAACTATCATATTGACAACACACCCCTTAGAGTTGACCCAGTAGTCATGGACTTATGGACACACAGAGACAATAATCTATCCTTTGACTATCATATGTCTACAGTAGTGAGGAAATCATTCTATGTTGCACAACTTGTAAACAAAGGTATGGGATCTAGGTCCAAGAAAGTAATTGTTCCATTGTATTCTGCATTCATCAGACCTATCATTGAATACAGTGCTGCCTTTGGTATGTATCTAGCTAGGCATATCCAACAAATGGAATGTCCACAGAGGTTCCTCACTAAAAGAATACACGGCATAAGTAAAATGTCCTATGCAGACCGCCTCAGGACCCTATCCCTGTATTCTGTCTCCTACAGGCTGTTGAGGGGAGTTATATGCCTGGCATGCAGGGCATTGTCAGATCCCACTCTGATGGACCCACAAAACAAACAGCACCAGAATGACCCGTTCAAAAGACTTAAACCTTGCCTGTGATTTAAATAGGACTCACTGAAAAGACAGGTATGTATCCCAGAGACTGCTTTGTGTCTGGAACAGGCTCCTCACCTAATTCAAGTGTAACCTGGACAATTGGATAGGGAAGAGAAATTCCATCCCTGGTTTGGCACCTATGTATCTAATAGACACAGGCATCTTGTAAATGCTTCATCTCCAAGGCCCCTGCTTACACTTATT
The DNA here is from genome assembly GCF_019279795.1 of Protopterus annectens. Taxonomy (NCBI): domain Eukaryota; kingdom Metazoa; phylum Chordata; order Ceratodontiformes; family Protopteridae; genus Protopterus; species Protopterus annectens. The sequence continues at coordinate 415,072,765 of NC_056740.1, read as the reverse complement.
AAGGGTACCAGAACTTGTCAGAGATTTGGGATGCATGGCTTGGCTTAAAACTGCCCTTGTGGTCATTAGCCTAGTAAACTCCTATGAACCTATGAACCTATGAACCTTTGAACCTATTAACCTATGAACCTATGAACCTATGAACCTATTCCCAAATGATGCACCAAAATGGGATCTAAACTATACAGGTAAAAAAATGGTAAAAAGATTAATCAGGTCGGTGTAAATGATAAGTGATTGTAGAAGTTACATAATATTAAACAAAAGATGAACTGATGCCTAACAACTGATAAATATAAGATCCACATTGGTCTGTGCAGAAGGTTACACTGAATAATGGAGAAAAAGACATGAACAACAGTGAAGAATCCCATTCAGAGAGGGATAACTTCAAATTCCTGGTTGCATATGCTAAGACTTGACAGAGGTCACCAGTGGCTCTGGTAAATCCACCTCACAACCAGGAAACCTGTGTATCACAAAAAATGAGTAATAAAATAATTTGTGGTCCAGTTTCTTCAGGAACCTACACACTAAGAAAGAAGACCAGTGATATGAGCCATAGTATGAAACCCCAGGTAAATAAAAGGCAAATCAAATGAAGAAGATCACCAATGTCTCTGGTAAATCCGCCTAACATACAGGAAGCCTGTGTATCACAAAAAGTGAGTCACATGATGAACGAATATAAAAAACATGACAGAGGTAAGATGAGATAGATGTCGCCAGGGCTAAGGTAGAGGACTGACTTCACTTTCTTGTTATTTGTGAAAAGTAAAAAATAAAAACACTTAAACCAAGACACTATCCTCCAAAAAAAAAGGGACACCAATCTGGTGGTCCCCTGCCATAAACAAGCTCTACAACAGAAGAAAGAAACTGTTGCAAAAAAGAGTAAAATCCCATGATCGGAGGAACTCTGTGGTCAGCCTTAGTAAGAAGCTGAGATCCCTCATAAAATCCTCCAAAACTAGTTATGAAAACAAAATTGCCACTGACTCTAAAGACAACCACAAAGCATTCTATAGCTATGTCAAGAATCTCAATGGCAACACTCAGATCTGCTCTGAGTTACAGCACAATGGCACTAAATATACCAAACCACTGATATCGCCAACATGTTACATTTATTTACTTTCATGGTTTAGCTTAATATTTACTATTGTCATGTTCCTTGCAATTTATTTTATTATTATTTTTTATGTGTTTTTACATGTGTTGTAATATATTATATATTTTCCTTTTTGGCATTACTGAATTTAAAGTTGAGTTTGATTCTTGGATTGGAATATATATTTAATATTTAAGGAAAGTTTATACACACTGTATTTTTAAGAAACTGATTAGGGATGATTCACATGGGGGGGGGTATGTCATGTGATGTTGCATTTAGTATTTAACATGGCTGACTACACAACAGATTTTTTAACCTTGAAGAAGCTCGGTAATAACCGAGCAAAAGCGCTTGGTTTATTGTTTGCTGCTGTTTGGTGTGATTCAGATTACATACCAATAAATGTGCTGTTCTTAACTTACTGCTTTTAACCACATTTTTTGGAGATTTGGGTACTGTGGCTGTGGATTTTGGTGATTCTTGGTCTTATGTTCACATTTTTTGATATTCAAAACAAAATTGCCACTGACTCTAAAGACAACCACAAAGCATTCTATAGCTATGTCAAGAATCTCAATGGCAATACTCAGATCTGCTCTGAGTTACAGCACAATGGCACTAAATATACCAAACCACTGATATCACCAACATCCTGGCAGATAGTTTCAATGCTAACTTTACCCCCATCTCACCCCCCTAAAGTCCCATCTCTGTACCGGAAGAATGCAAAGTTCCTGTAATCACGGCTGCACAGATAAAAAACACACTCTCCAAAGCCAAGAACACAGCATCCATGGGACCTGACAGCATCCCAGGCTGCATTCTACATGAACTACAGAATGAACTGGCACCCCACCTAAGCAGCATGTTCAATCACAGCCTCACCTCAGGCTTTGTGCCCACTGAATGGCACACAGCGATGGTTATCCCACTCCCGAAAGCCACCACTGACCCCGGGAACTACCGCCCCATTAGCCTGATGAGCCTGGTCTGCAAGGCCATGGAATGCATCATCCTGGAGCTTATAAACAAAGACATAGGTAACCTCCAAAATCTGGACCCCACTCAGTCTGGGTTTGTAAAAGGTAGATGATGCCTCCTAAACCTGACTGATTTCTTTGAAGCAGTCACCAAAGCCGTAGACAGGGTAATGTGGTGCACACAGCCTATCTAGATCTCGCTAAGGCTTTTGACACCATCCCCCACTCTGGTATTATAGATAAACTCACTTTACTAGGCATAAATACATATGTCACAAGATGGGTGGCCAACTGGCTCACTGACAGAACCCACACAGTGAAAGTAGCTGACTCCAAATCCGACTTCAAATCAGTGACAAGCAGAGTACCACAGGATTTGGTCCTGGGTCCTCTCCTGTTTGGTATCTACTTCTCTGAAGTCCAGGCTAATACAGCTGGTCTCTGGCTAATGAAATTCACAGACAACTGCAAACTACGATCCATAATAGATTCACCTAAGGATGTGGAAATTCTATAAAGAGGCCTCACTGAGACTGATGCTTGGTGTCAAAGCCATGGCCAAAAGCTCAATGCCAAGAAGTGCATTTTCATCTCCTTTGGGAAAAACCCATACCCATGAACTACCACATAGGTGGTAGCCTACTAAACACTGAAAGTGTGATAAGAGACCTTGGGACGCAGGGGGACAGTAGTCTCTCCTTTGATAATCACATCTCCACAGTAGTCAGGAAATCCTTCTATGTGGCACACCTCATCACAAAGGGGTTCTCCTCCAGAAAAAGAGAGGTCATCATTCCTCTCTACTCATCCCTCATCAGACCCATTATAGAGTACGACACCTCGTTTGGCATGTACCTCGCAAGACATCTGCAACAACTAGAAAGGCCACAGAAATACCTCACTAGGAGGATTACTGGCTTCAAACAGATGCCATATGCAGACTGTCTCAAAAAGCTCCATCTTTACTCCGTCACATATCACCTACTCAGAGATGACCTCTGCCTAACATACAAAGCCATGTCTAACCCAGATCTGATGGACATGCTACACTTAAAGAAATCCCAATTTCTCTGAGCCACATGCTCCAGGGACCTAAACCTTGTCACCACAATAAACAGAACATGCTGGGGGGATAGATTCCTGTCCCAGAGACTTCTCATGCTCTGGAACAGGCTACCCATTCATGTCAAGCAGAGCTCCTCATTAGCCCTCTTTAAGAAAAATCTTGACAATTGGATGGGAAACAGGAAATTCACGCTGGGGATCACTGCTTTGGCGCTGCTTGACAGGGATGCAGGAAAATAATTTTCTTGGGTGGTGAAAGCCAGGGAACCTTGTTTGGCTAAGCTTATATAGGCCCTAGGGCCGATAGCCTAGTACATACCTATGAATCTATAAGTACCAATCTCTGATAGATATACTTTATTCAGTGTATCATTGCTTTGTGTGCCATTGATTGTATCATAATTTTTGAAAATATTTAACCCCATTGACTCAGGTTAGGTCTGGAAAGGGTCCTTGGAACAGTGGGCTTACCTAGTCAACAAACGTATGTATAAATAAATAAATAAATAAAATACACCAGGACACAGGTGTACAGGACAAATGACTTCGGAAAAGGGGTGAGCTTTCATAAATGAAGATCTGGGACCATAACAAGACAATAAAAAAGAGGATTGATTATGGAAAACCATAAAATAATATATTTCGGAAAGGATGATAAATGATTAAAAAGGATATGCAAAGTGAAGCATAAAAAGAAGTCAGTTTAGTTTAATAATGAAGATTAAAGATGAGAGGGCAACCATAAATCAAAAGGAAAAGATATGCAGGGAATAGAGGGACAATGGATACAATGGCTATTAAGTACATGAGGAGGCCAGGACAATGGATACAATGGCTAGTAAGTATATGACAAGGCTAGGAATTTATCCAAAAAGTGCATCAGGACAGAAGAAAAGAATAAACTTAGAAAACATTAATGTCAGGTGTTAAGACAAGGAAGAAGACATTTTTTCAGGTATGTGGAGAAATGGAGATAAAGATGATGAATTAAGGAACTACATTGGGAAGGGTAAACATGTAAGAAGGCTAAAGAACAGATGCATATTGTAAAGCAATATTTTGCAGCAGACGAGAGAGTACCAACTGGGGGACATAGAACAGGTTGGGAGAAAATACACTGACATGGAAACAAAAATGTAAAATATGAAAAAGGCACTGACAGGTCTGAAGGTAGACAAGACAGAAGGATCAGGTGGAGTTCTACCAAGAAAGCAAAAAGCAGCTACTATAGCTTTGGTTAGACCTTTGACAGAGCTATCCTTTAGCTCCCTTAAGGAGAGGGTGTATTGGTACCAGTTTGTAAAGACAGAACCAGTAGTGACACAGGAAGCTAAAGATCATGCAGATTAAAGTCACAGGTGATCTAAAAGAGGTGGCCCATCAACTTCATCATAGAACAGTTATAGCCTGTTCAAGTAAACGTAACATGATCCAGTTACTTGGTCACTAGAGAAGGGCACAGAGGTGTGCTTCTGGATGTATGTCTGGCTTTCAGCAAAGCCTTTGACTTAATGTCACATCATGTTTTTGCAAAGCTGAGAGGCATAAAAGTGGGTAACAAATGCAGTGGATGGGAAGAGAAGTGGTCTTATAATAGCACTATTAGATGGTAATAAGGTGACACATGGCGGCCTATGTAAGTTGGCCATCAGTGAAACCCTGTTCAGTATACTTATCGTGGATCTCGCACTGGGAATGGAATGCAGAAGTAGTTCAGTCTCCTAGCATATGAAGCTTTTTGAGAGACAACGGCAGACAAGGGTGCAAGCTTGAAGAAAGATGTAAGGTCACTGGAGGCATGGTCTGAAAGGTGAAAGTTGCACTTCAGACACTCTTTCCAAATGCTACTGCTGCACCTTGGAAATGACAAATACACAGGCTAAATCTGCAAACAGAGATCAAATTAAAAATTCAGAACAGGAAACAAATCTTGGTTATTATGGTAAACCTAACCCATCTGGCTCAAATTTTGGTCTTTGTTTCTGTGGGGCAGACTATAGAGGCAGGCAGGTGATCCTGCTCCTTTATCAGGCAGTGGGGCATTGGGTAGGTCAAAGTTCAAGTACTATGTGCAGTTCTGTACACCCTGTAGGGGAGGGAGTCACAGTGCTGGTGGACGCATAGAAGAAGGAGTCTGAGAAGGCGTAGAGAATAGAGAGTGTGAAATTGTAGGTACTGTTAAGGGAGATTGCCTTTTTTCACTCAAGAGAACAAATGTGGGCAATATGAAATGTGTATATAAGGCACTAAGGCGCCAAGGTGATGGGGTAACACTAGAATGGAAGGCTAGAATGGTAGGAGAGCATGACCTGCAGTTTAAGGGAACCTGGACATGAGGAAGTACCTTTCCAAAGCTAGGGTAGATAACAGGTAGAATCCGTTGCCAAAACATATGGTAGAAGCTGAGACACTAGAGGAATTTAAATCAGTTTGATATTTCTAGAGAATGTAATGCATGTGTGTGCAGGAGGGGTGAGGCTTAAGCTACCTGTAACAGTTAAAAAGACAAAATAGACTCAGTGTCCTTCTGCCAGATAGGTGACGTCATATTTATCTGGTTCTTTAGGCAAGAAAAGAAAACAGTAAAGAGTAATGAAATGGAACATAATGCGTGCAACAAAAGACTGGAAAACGTAACGCCATTAGCCTGAGCTCAGCTAATAGTTGGAATGCCAAGAGGTCAGCTGGCAGGACTAGGACTGCAGTGTATGGCCATGTATTTGAGCAACATTGTCTCATGCATGGTAACATATGTGAACAACATGGTCTCATCATCTATGCAGTCCAGAAGAGAAAGAAAGAGGCAAATAAAGCCTCCTTGTCAGCTTCTGGACTTTGCTATCCAGTCCTGTCTTCTACCTCAAAGGAAAGATAAAGAATATTAGAAATTAGTGCCTTCAAAGTGTGTTTCTGTGTTTGTGTGTGTGTGTGTGTGTGTGTGTGGGGAGGGGAGGGCTTAAGGAATGCTGACACCTTTTTAGATGGTATACCTCATGCCCAAAGTGGGGCATGGGGTATGTGGCAAAGCACATGCCATAACAGTGAGTGTTGGCAAAATTGTACTGTAATAATTATGGGGATTCTAGATGTTGTTTTTATAGCTTCCCTTCCCACTTGATCAAATGACGGCCTGAAGTAAAATCATGAGTACGGAGAGAAATTAGTCCTAATTTTGCCTTTCAAGAATGAAATAAGTTGTGTGCAATGCTTAATATTCAAAGCAACAAATTAGTAATTTTGAATAAAATTAGAAGACAACTAATTGAGAGATTTTATGAATCATATCTAGTAATAATAAAGTGCAAAGAAAGAGGAATAGATGCAACAAGTAGCATTTGATATTCTGAACGTTATTAGTACAAGTCTTAAAACAGGGAGACTAAATGACTGAAATGCAAATTTACATATACCAAGTCTGTGATTGCCTTTTCTCTGAATATTTCCTTTTCTCGGAGGTATGGCAGTTTTAGTGTTGGGATATATAAGATCAGGGGCTGTGGAGGCGTGGCTCCCACGTTAGTGGGTGCAGTGTGGCTTGCTGCAATGCAAAAAAAGCTGTAAAGCCAAATAATGATGTTTGACATTCACTGCTCTCCTTTATTTTTGGACTTTTTTCTTAATTCTAGGACTCACACTTAAGAGTCTCAGAATTACAATAGGGAGCTAGAGATATAATGTAGATATTTGTCAGGAATATTGCCTCAAATAGAACAAGCAGTACAGAGTTGTGCTTCTTTAATGACTAAATACACTTCAGATGTCTGACTGTGATCAAATAAATGACTAAATACCTAAACAATGGTTGAAATATCGTATTTCGGCTCACTGCATTTAGACATATACAGTATAACCCATTGCAAACTTCCCCACACACAAACATATGAGCTCGCCAATTACTGACCCCCTTATTAATTCTGTTCACCTCAGCTCTCTGACTCTGATTAAATAAATACATAAATAAATAAATAATGGTCACATTAACACATTTCACCTCGGTCTTGTCAGACATACAGTGCAAGCCACTGTAACCTCTCCATACAAACACAGATGTGCCTACAAATTGCTGACATTTTATCTCTATGTACTTCTATTGTCTGATTGTGATCAAATGACTGAACTAATGTATGAATAATGGTCAGAGTAACACTGTGATGCCCCACCACTGGACCACTAATCAGGGAGCCTCAGTCCTCACCACTGGCACCAGTGGGGGATGTATACTGGGAGGTTAACAGGTACACACACAGTATTTCCAGATGCAGCTCTCTGCATCAAGTGCAATTTCCCTTAAGAGCACACAGAGACCACAGTTAGTCTAGGGCTGGTTTCTCACTCTTCCTCTAGATCCCCAATAAGACTCCTTACTGGCACAGCTATAGAGTTGAGATTTCAGCTGAGTGACCAAGCCAAGACCCCCTGCATCCTCTCTGTCCAAAGAGTGCTCAGTGTTCCCACCCAAGTAGCTGACACACACACACACTTTGAGGTTTGATTTGCACACACACACACACACACACACACACACACACACACACACACACACACACACACACACACACACACACACACACCTGGGAAAGGCTGGCACAGGTTTACTAGCTATGCCTCCCCTTCTACCCAGACTATAAGGTAGTTATTACTGCCACCAATCACTCCTTATCAGCTACTTTAAGGACCTTAACAAAGGGTGTCCAATCTTATTGTGTAATATTAATATTAACATAAATGGTAGTTTGACCGAGAACAAGGCTATTAGGAGTGGCCTACACAGTGTCACCAAATAAATATGCAAGTACTCTCAAAACTTAAATATATTTACACAGATCAACCAAAATGTAAGGTTTAAATATATTTAATAATAAATAATAAAAGAACAAGACAATACTAAATATATATTCACACTGACATCAGAGTTCAAAATCACAGGAAATATTTAAAACAAGATCTCAGGACAGCCTCAAATAAATAAAGAAAAACATCTAAGCAAAGCTTTATTATATTCCTATCTGTATCTAAGATAATTATTATACCCTAGAAACTTACTTCATTAGAGCAAGGCAGATGTGGTGAATGGATCTTCTAGTTGTTGTCAGGTCCAAGACAGAATGCAGAATGCTTTGTCTCACTAAGTTGTTGTTGTTGTTGTTGTGTCTTTCGGCTTTTCCCGGTTAGGGGTTGCCACAGTGGAACTCCGGTCTGCTAATGATTGGCACTAGATTTTTATGTGCTGAGTTGCCAGCCCTGATGCACAACCTTCAACGAAGGTATGCCCATTCACGCATGTCTCCAGACAGAAGACGCTCTAGCTGAGAATCGAACGGGACAATGTCTTACTGTTAGGCGACAGCGCTACCGCAGCACCACCACCGCAGTTGCTTTGTCTCACTAAGACACTTCCAAATTAATATCTAAAAATATTACTTCAGGGATAGCTTGCAGAATTACATAATTTCTTGTCCTCTGACTGCTAGTTCCCATGCCAAGCAAACACTGATGAAGCTGACAGTATTTAGCATCTACCTGTAAAAATATACAGACAAGGGCTTCTCCTTAGATCTCTGGCAGATGCTGGAAGTTATAAAACAATTGCATTCCTTCATGCTTTCAAGACTAGTAATCACTTCACCCTAAAGACAATGCCAAAAGTTTCCTAGTACAGACATTGTGTCTCTTGCTGCATTGAAAACTGAAATATACCACCTTTTTATGGCCTAGCCGTAAAGTAATTTAATTTCATTTGTTTTTCTAAAATTTACTAGACTGAGGTTAACCTCCTGTACAGGCCCGCGGAGAGGGGGGTGCAGCTGGTACATTGCTCCAGGGCCTAAGAAGCTCAAGGGGGTCCAATGAAGCCCAAGAAACATCATGAAAACAGAAACGTGTTGTTGTCTCGATAAGGAGACATCCTTACAAACTAGAGACAAAGAACAGAGCGAGAACTTTCGCGTACAAGATCATGAAGCGTTGAGTGAGTGGAAGCAATAGAAGGCCGTGACAATGATAAAATACCTTTGAGTGACATAATATGGTGCATTCCAGGTTCAATGAAAAAAAACTTGTGAAAGTGACTATCAAGTGTTCTCACGTGTTCATTCCTAGCTTCACATTATTGCTTGGATTACTCCTCCTTGCTTTCCCGCCGAATCCCGGGAGAAAGAAAAAAATGGGACACGAGCCACGCTGATTCATCGTGGACTGCAAAGAAGACTACAGGAAAGCGAAGGAAGAAATAATTCCACAGGTAAAGTTCCCTGTAAATGTTGTAATTGTAGCATAAAGGACCCACTGGCATTGCATGCCTTTTTGTCTACGTTATCGAGAGATTCGAGACTATAAATGGCTTAACGGTTAGCGGAAATCAATAGCAATAAATATTGTCCTAACTTTAGAACCACTAAAAAAATCCTCTATAGCAATATGGCAAATTTCTATGTTCTATATTTCATTTCAGGTACCGGCCCAAACATATTATCTCAAAAATCTGGAGCTCAAAAATGTAAAGAAAAACAAAAATGTGATGAGATTAATAAAAAAGGACTGCAAACACTCTTTCAAGTTGGCATTAAATGCAAAACAAGAGAAACTGACAAAAATGAAACTTTAGATTTAGAACAAGGTGAGCCAAATGCAATACTGAAACAAAGGACAGAATCTCATGAAGCCAGTTTGGATTTTCAAAATTCAGGCAGTTGGTGTGACAGAGCAAGATGCAGAAGACAGGAAGAAATGGAAACAGTTGATCTGCTGTGGCGACCCCTGACGGGAGTGGCCGAAAGAAGAAGAAGATTAGATCACGTAAATCCTAATGTGATTCTTGCACAAAAGATGGATGACGCGAATGTGGATTTGGAGGATGGAGGATATGAGAGAAAAGGAGATTTGAAGGAACAAGTGAATGTTAGTGATGAAAAGAGAAGCAAGGCAACAAGTATGTCAACATCTACAGAATCTGGCCATGGTGAGGAAAAGAGTAACATTGGAATTGACATTGGACTTCTTGTAACAGAGGTTCTTTTTCAGCTAGATATAAAAAACTGTGTTATGAAAGGTCATACTGGCAATCCTAAAACATTTCCCAAAGATATGAATAACCAAGTTTTTTTCCAGAAAGCATACTAACATTTCGAAATTTAAATGGTGAGAAACATGTCCAAGATTGGCTTGTCTGGAGTGATGTTAAACAAGTATTATATTGTTTTCCCTGCTGATTATTTTGGAACAATCTGTATTGCAACATTAGCTCCACATCCAAGTCTATGCTTGCATCATCAGAAGGATTGTCAGCTGCTGGAAAGTGGCGAAAATTATGTAGTCGCATCCCAGAACATGAGAGAAGCAATAGTCATAGGCAATGCTAGCTGGCTTGGTGAGAATTAGAAAGATGCCTGTCTTCTGATAAGGGCATTGAAAGTCTCTTAGAGGCATCAATTGCAACAGAATTTGTCAAGTGGTACAACATTATGAAACGAATCATTGATGTTATACTATTCCTTGGGGAACGTGGGCTTGCTTTGCGTGGTAGTTCACAGTGCATTGGTGACAAGGACAATGGAAATTTTTTGGGGCTAATAGAGTTGTTGTCTCACTGGGATCCAATTCTAAAAGAACATGTGCTGCAAGTTAAAGAGTCACAAGAAAAGGGGGAACGACTTCAAGCGCATTATCTCTCTGCTGATTCTCAAAATTAGTTAATTGCTAAATATTCTGAACTTGTGAAACAACACATTTTGCAGGATAGAAAAACTGCAAAGTACTTTGCAGTGATAGCTGATTCCACACCGGATGCATCTCATGTTGAGCAGACAACATTCCTGCTACGTTATGTATTTCAAAATAAATCCCAGTTTGAAGTTGTAGAAAGACTTCTGAAATTTGTTGACTGCAGTGACAAAACCAGATCTGACATAGCACAGATGATTGTAGATACATTGAACGAACATCATATTCCACTCTCTGATTGCCAAGCACAGGGTTATGACAACACAGCCAACATGCCAGGAAAATATAAAGGTGCACAAGCAAGAATACTTGAGCAATGTCCAACTGCTATATTTTCTCCATGTGCATGCCACACACTCAATTTGTGTGGAAATGATGCTGCAGAATGTATTCCTGAAACCATAACATACTTTGGAACTATACAAACTGTTTATAACTTGTTTAGCTCTAGACCACATCGATGAAAAAGTTTGCAGAATCGTATCGGCTGCTCTCTTCATGGCATATCTAGACACGGTGGTCAGACCATGTTGAAAGTGTGAAGCCCTTTGTAGCCCATCTGCCTGGCATCAAATTAGGATTAGAAGACCTCTTGAAGCTGAACCTAACTGCCAAAACAAGAACACAGATTAATGGAGCTTTGTCTTGTGTGACATCATTTGTTTGTGTGATAATGTCTGTTGCATGGTACAAAATACTAGTTCCAGTTGATATCTGTAACAGTTATCCAATCCAGAAATGCAACACTGGATGTTGAAGTGTCCAACATAAAAACCTTGATTTCAGAATTGACAGATCTCTGCAACAGCTGGAAAAGTATGTAGAGTGAAGCTAAGCATGTTGCTTCCAATTTACACATAGAAATGAAACTATCTGGTAGTTGTGGTGACGCAGAATGTAAAAGCAGGTTCCATGGTGAAGATGCCAAATTGTCACAACAACATGAAATGGATGACTCCCCTGAAGAAGCGTATTTCAGAAAGTCTGTTTTCTATGTAATGTTGGATAATGTTATTGGTGGACTAACAGGTCGTTTCAATGCTTCAGTGAACATTTCTGAGAAGTTCAGCTTCCTCTGGAAGTACCTAACAATTCCTGTAGATGAGCTGAAAGAAAAATCAAAATCACTGGCAAATCAATATCCTGCTGATATCAGTGAAGATCTTTTAAGTCCTCTGAGGCAAAGTTGAACTTTTCATTTTCTGAGAGTTGTACATCGCCAAGGCCAGTCTGGTTTTCCTCCTGGTTGCTGGTTAAGACTGCAACCATTTATGCTTTAGTCAGATTGCCATGCACCCATCCTTTGGCTTGGCAAATCTCAGCCAACTGGCCCCTTGTCAGCTTGCCATAGTCGTCTGCTGATATCCTTGTCTGCTCTCCCTGACTAACTAAGCAAACAAAAAAAAAAAATAAAACAATTGTGATATAAAACTCTAAATGTCTACTGCTTGGCTGCTTGAGAGTACAAACACCTTTTTTAGTGATCACTTTACAGGCTACAAGAGTTCAATATTCACACCACTGAATCCAAATATGTGATGTGGTGATCCCACCACTGCCAATCAATATGTGATGCCCGACCACCGGGCCAGTAATCAAGAAGCCTCAATCTTCAACACTGGCACCAGTGGGGGATGTAGACTGGGAGGTTAACAGGTACTCGCACGGTATTTCCAGATGCAGCTCTCTACATCAACTGCAATTTCCTTTAAGAGCACACAGAGACCACAGTTAGTCCAGGGCTGGTTTTTTAATGTTCCTCCAGGTCCCCAGTAAAAGTCCCCACTGACACAGCTATAGCATTGAGGTCTCAGCTGAGTAACCAAGCCAAGACCCCCAGCACCCTCTTTGTCCAACATGTGCTTCATGTCCTGCCCAAGTAGCTGACACAGACACACACACACACACACACACACACACACACACACACACACACACACACACACACACACGCACGCACGACGCACGCATGCACGCACGCACGCACACACACACACACACACACACACACACACACACACACACACACACACACACACACACACACACACTTTGAGGTTTGATTTACATACACACACACCTAGGAAAGGCTGCCACAGGTTTACTAGCTGTGCCTCCTTGCGCCCAAACTATAAAGTAGTTATTACTGCCACCAGTCACTCACCAACTACTTTAAAGCCCTTAACAAAGGGTGCCCTATTTTACTGTGTAATATTAATGCTAACACAAATGGTAGTTTGACCAAGAGCAAGGTTATTATGTGTAACATGTGATGTCATTGTACTAGTTTTATTTAAATTTTAATGAAACAAGTATTCTTTGTCTGAAGACATTCACATATTTTGTGAATGAAAGCACTAACTAAATAAATCTTTAAAAGTTTGGCTAGTTTCTTCTTTTTAGCCATCTGGCTTGGATTACAGTTCTGCAGTTTGTTGTGTTTCTTAGTTTTTTCTGAATTTCATATCATTGATGTCAGATAGATGCATATATTACAACTCACTGCAATACCCCTGGACCCACACATCCTCACCTGCACACACACACACACACACACACACACACACACACACACACACACACACACACACACACACACACACACACACACACTCACACACGCACGCACACTCGCGCACACACACACACACACACACACACACACACACACACACACACACACACACACACACACACACACACACACACACACACTTACACTTAAATGTACTTCACAGCAACTGATTGTTATCCAATGAAGAGAACAAGGATTACTAAAATAGAGCAAGCAGCAGTAAGCATACACCCTTTATCCATTCTTTGTCAGCATAGTCTGTAACCTTATCCTACATGTAGGACTCACATTTCAAATAGCCAAATTCCATTACCTAACTGCTGAAATATTTCTAGGTAGCAGAGATGCTCACTCCTTTAGCACTGAGGGATAAAGTTCTGGTTATGACCAAGGTGAATCAAGTTTGCCGAGAGGCTTGGATACCTTTTGGATCTGGCATGGGGGTAGGGAGGAATGATGAGGCAATGCTGACTTGTCTATCTTTGGGAGGAGGGACTGGATAATATGTTGGCACAGGTAATTCATTCTCTGTAGCCTTTGTGGGGACTGAAGCACATAACAGAGACCATATATCTGTGCAGAGAGGACTAGGGAGGCATCTTCACCTCAGTGTAGTCATACACCTGGACCATGCCTCATAGCATCAGCAGGAGGGAATATGTGCCTCTACCTCAGGTGCAGCACACAGATATTGTATTAACTGCTCTTTGCCTGCTTCATTTCCTCAAAGTGCAGACCTCAAAGTTCTGCATGGAAAGCCTGTACCCTGCTCAATGAGGAATACAGCCAGGACTAGTACTAAGTTCGCAGTAGGCCTAAGAGGAAGGATGGATTGATAGACTGCTATGTAGCTCTACCTATGTACATACTTAGTTATGCCAAAGTTGAAATGTAAGCATGGTTGATGTCACAGGGTGGTACCTATAAGGAAAAAATCCTGGGTAAAAAGTAATACTTGTATAGTGGATGACTTTATGATTCTCTAACATTCAGGTGCTAAAGTGATATAGTGCAATGATCCATGAAACATATTTTTAATATCACTGTTCGGATTACCAGCAGAAGTATTCCACCTGACCTTAATAATTTAAATGACTGTTACTACAAGTATCCACTTATTAGTTATAGAGTTTGTCATCGCATGTTAATGAAAGAAGACCTTGTTAAATGTAAATCATACATCAGTGATAAATACATTATGTACCTCCATGCTAAACTTTGAAAAACCTTAGCCTGTAGGATGACCCCATCTTGAGAGAAAGACATAGACAAGCACATGCTGTCAGACACAAGGGGCTGGATTAACTCTGGTCCTAGTTTGACTAATGGACTAATGGAGCTGAAACACCTTAAGATTAATGTTTATCCTGCCCTCATACCACAGCACTTAGACTACAACATTTTTGAAGTCTCCACTTGGAACCTGAAGGCAGGTGTGATGCAGAGGTGCATTGACCAATGTCAGGCAGTGTTTCATGTGACACATGATCTGTGAGAATATCAGATCACAGTGGAGGCGTCCAAGAGTAAATTATATCTAATCTAGAAGACACAGGAGTTCATAGTTAGATTTTAGTACACAAGAAATGTGAAAGCAGCCTGTACAATGAAGGATGATGACTAGACATAGTCCTCATGGAGAGACACTGCTGCTGTACAATTAATTCTGGTAGTGCTGATAGCTGATTAGGATTTTGTGTAGTGTACATTACCCAGTGATCTTGCTACAATGTGCTTGGTTTATGCTCTTGTTGTTTTGCTCAGGCAGTTTATCTCTACAGAAGAAGGCAGCCTACTTGTTAGGTTCTTAAATATCTCTTCTCCATCAGATACTACCACAATATACCTGGCTATATCATAGGTTCATAAGTTCATAGGTGTGTACTAATGGCCCTGGAGCCTTTACAAGCCTACCCCATAGAAGTGCCCTGGCATTGTGCCGCCCGACATTAGTTCCCAGTGCCTCTATCAAGTAGAACCACTGGAGTGATCCCCAGGGTGAATTTTCTATTTCCCATCCCCTCATCAAGATTTCTCTTGAAAAGGACCAGTGGGGTGCTCTGCTTGACATGTATGGAAAGTCTATTCCAGAGCATGGGCAGTCTCTGGATTATGAACCTGTCCCTCTGGCATGTTCTGTTGAGTGTGGTAATGAGGTTGGGGTCTCTGAAGCGTGTGGTGCCGAGGGATTGGGATTTCTTTAGATGTAGCATTTCTAACAGAGCTGGATCAGACATGGCTTTGTAAGTCAAGCAGAGATTGCCTCTTAGTAGATGATATGAGACAGAGAATAGCTGGAGTTTTTTGAGTCTGTCCGTGTAGGACATGTGCCTAGGATCCTCTTTGTGAGGTACTTTTGTGGCCTTTCCAGCTGTTGCATGTGTCTAGTGAGGTATATACCAAATACAGCATTATACTCTATGACTGGCCTAATGTGGGAAGAGTAGAGAGAGATGATGACCTCTTTCTTCCTTGATGCAAAACTCTTGGTAATGAGATGTGCCACATAGAAGGACTTTCTGACCACAGTGGCAATGTGGTGGCCAAAGGAGAGGTTTCTATCAACCTGTGTCCCCAGATCTCTTATAACACCTTCAGTGTTCAGTGGGCTCCCATCAATGTTTTAATTAGTGGGAATTGAGTTTTTCCCAAAGGGGATGACAACACATTTTTTGGCATTAAGCTTAAGGCCATGGTTTCGACACCAGTAATTGGTCTCAGTGAGGCTTTTCCGTAGGATGTCTACATCACTTGGGGAGTTAATAATGACTTCCAGCTTGTAGTCATCTGTGAACTTGGTCAGCCAGACTCCCTCCTTCTGGGCCTGGACTTCTGAGAAGTAGATGCCAAACAGGATAGGACCGAGGACCAATCCCTGTGGGACTCCACTCATGACTGGTCGGCAGTCTGACTTGGAGTCCGCTACTTTCACACTGTCGGTTCAATGTGTGAGCCAGATTGAAACCCACATAGTGATATAAGGGTTGATGCCTAGTTTGGTGAGTTTATCAATAATTCCTGAGTGAGGAATGGTATCAAAGGCCTTGGCCAGATGAAGGTAGGCTGTATGAACTGCCTTGCCCTCATCTACAGCTCTGGTGACTGACTCAAAGAAGTCAACCAGGTTGAGCAGGCATGATCTGCCTTTCACAAAGCTAAATTGCATGGTATCTAGAGTTTGGAGATTCTCTATATCCTTGTTAATTAGGTCCATGATGATGTGCTCCATAGCCTTACATGTCAGACTCATCAGGCTAATGGGGCAATAATTCCCAGGGTCTGTAGTCATTCCCTGTTTATGGAGAGGGATGATTGTAGCAGTGCACCATTTGGTAGGGGCAAAGCCTGAGGTGAGGCTGTGATTGAACAGGGCACACAGATGTGGCACCAGTTCACTTTGTAGTTCATGTAGAACACATCTAGGGATATTGTCGGGTCCCATGGAAGCTGTATTCTTGTCCTTGGACAATGCAGCTTTAACCTATGCTGCAGTAATGCTGGGTATCTGGCATTCTTCTGGTATTGAGATTGGTCCTTTGGGGGGAGAGGGGTAAAGTTGGTACTGAATATGCTGGCCAGTATGTTGGCAATATCTGTTGGCTCAGTATAGGAGGTACCATTGTGCAGTAACTCAGAGCAAACCTGGGTATTACTGTGGAGATTCCTGATATAACTATAGAAGGCTTTGTGGTTGTCTTTAGTGTCTGCTGCAGTTCTACCTTCATAGCTGGCTTTAGAGGTTTTGATGATTTCAACTTTTTGTTGAGGCTAAGGGAGTTTTTCCAGTCTTAGGACTTCACCTTTTTCTGCAACAGTTTCTTCCTTCTGTTGTAGAGTTTATTAATGGGAGGGGACCACCAGATTGTTTTCCTTTTTTTGGAGGAGAGCATCTTGTTTCTGTTGGGTATGGCTAGTTCCATGCATTTATATACATCCATACAGTGTACTGGTGCATGATTTGACAGTCATGTATCAATTTCCATTGACATGGGTGCAATGAAGTCAGCCCCCTCTGTTTTTAGGAGCCCAAAGTCAGCTTTGGAGAAGTTTTTCATGGTGTTTACCTTTGGGGGTGTGTGGGTGAGATGTGGATTTCCATGGTGATTAGTTTGGTCGGATCTAACCAGGGAGGAATTGACTATTGGTGTAGAGTAATGGTTGCCCATGTTTGTAACAACCAGGTCAAGGCTGTTGCTTCCTCTAGTGAGGGTAAGAATGAGCTGGTCCAGGGCTTTGAAAGTAATGGATTCCAGGAAGCATTGGGCCAGTGTATTGGTGCATGAGCAGTTTTCCCAGTTGATGCATCTTTTGTGTCAGATACCAGTCATGCTTAGGACAATGACACATCCAGTGGTGCTCACACGTTCAGATGAATTATTCCCATGTGGAAACCTCCCCTTCATGTTTTTTTCCTTGGAACTTCAAATGTTACAAAGTTATGATGTCTATTTTGGAACAAAATCCACTTTAAAATGTGTGTTTCTTTCTCAGAAAGGCAACATAGTCTCCTACCAAACATTCATGCTACCCAGATTCTATCTAGTGTCGCACATAACCATCTCTTCTTGGAAAAGGACTGGCCTCTAGCCATGCAGTCAAGAAAATAATTCTAAAAAACCCTCTGGTTTATCTCACCCACAGACAATGTTCCTTTGACAGCTCAGATACCACCAGACAGTACACACAACCTTAAAACACATTCATGGCCACATATGCTTCTTTACATCCTTTGCTCACTAAGTAATTAAATTATAAATTCTTCTAAATCCTCTGCACATCTTTATTTAACCATCCATAATTAAACTCCGATTCCCTCAGACTCTGTGTCCTTCATTTCTGACCTGTCTACATAAGTTTTATCTCACTTTATCCTCACACCCACTTTGGGGGTCCATAATAGTCACGCCCAGATCATTAGATTTTCTCTCCTTGTCAGAGCTTCAGCCAGCTCACTCACTTTTTGTTAACGTAACCCTCCAGTACTAAGTCACTGTCACCTCCACACTGCTGTCCCACTGGATCTGTTTCTCCTCTTCCTCCCTTTAATCCCACCCACATCACACTTTATACCCTCTTCCAACACACTACGCTACCTTATGCATGAAAGTCCTGCTCCCCTCATTTCTGCCCTTATCCCCTTCATTCTTTTTTCCCATCTCTCACAGCTTCATCCACTTGTCACCACAGTCTTTGATTTTCAAATTATCCCAGATCTCCTTGCTAATGTATAACACATACTCACTTCCTTTTCTCCATCTTAGCTATGCCACCTACAGCTCTATATATTTCTTCTATAAGCACTGATAGTTTGGCCCAGAGGTTAAAGGCAGTGTGCTACTATATCTTGTAGCTGACTTGGGTTTGAATCCCATAACCTTAATTTGTCTGCTTCAAAGCCCTAAGCAAGCCACTTAATCAGACATTGATCACAGGCTACCCTTATAAAGGAACTGTGTGCCCAGTTAACAAGCCTTTTTTTTAGTCCAGACTTTTACAAGTTGCAGTAATAAAACATGGATACTCTATAGCTGTCTGCATGATGCATTTTTGTCTCTTTATAAACTCCTAGCTACACGTATTCTTGCTGAAGATGTACCATGTCTGCCAGTGATAAACTGCATTTTACAGCACTGCAGATGCTTTCTAAACTTCACTGTGTGCCTAAGCTTTGCTGCTGCTGTCAATATTACTTCCTTGATATATATTTTCAACTTTTACAACTACAACCTCATTATTCCTAGTCTTAAAATACATATACACATAAGGTCTAATTTCCAGCTTGTATGGTAATGGCTTGTACGGAGACATTTAATCATATACAGCCTGTGCTATATTTTCCAGAACCTTCTGCTTTATGGCTCAACACCTACCTACTAATTATCCCATGTATATACTAATAAACAATGAAAAATTATTAGCATAAAGACATTTAGTGTTTACCTGTTTTCAGAGGTACCATGACTTGTTATTTCTACTTCTTTGAAAGTTCTTTGCTGGTATACTGTATTGTTTAGTGAAGTATGGGCTGTACTGCACTTAAAAACAAGAAAAACAAAAATAATAGCTATGTCTGTATTTCAGCAAAGTGAATTTCTAAGGAAATGATACAAAAGAAGCAGATACCGCACAATCTCAACATCGTTCTATTTGCAACTACTAAAAGTGCAAACAAAAAAAGAACTATATAATACCTGTGAAGTGCGCTGGGACTTTAAGGAGCATATTTTCCATCAGTTGTGTGGCAATTGAAAATAGAATTATAGCTTTCATTCCAGCACTACCTCAAGGGTCATGATGGAAAACATGAATAAACTCTTTGCTGCTTATTATTAGCTCTGCTTGGAAAATGATACTTAATTTAACGTAGACGCAAATGTAATGGTTGGGTTATAAAAACCTCATTTTATATAATTGTTCATAAAAGACTCAAGTATATTTTAATGGTACATTGGGAGCATTCCTTCAAAAGCTTCAAGCTGTTCTTTCTTCTACAAATGAGGTCCTTAACTGATTTTTCTGTGGGCATGAAATGTCGGAGCTTTCAACAGTAATACCTAAGAGGATTGGTGCTACACAGACAACAGGCACATGCTGGCAGTTTAAATGAAAAGTTCAGTTCTAAAACCTTTATCCACATGGCTTTGATTACCTTTTCAACTTTTCATTTATTTCCTTTGCTGCTCAATGTACTTCTTTTCTGTGATATTTCTATAATTGTTTCAGGTGCTTTTGATTACAAGATCTATGAAACAACAGAAGAAATTTTTGTTGGGCATCTACGGGGCACACACATCACAAGGTGCTAGGAAGCTTTTACTTTGATTTTGTGCTATTTTTTCCCACTGCTGGGGAACAAAGAATTTCAGAGCGGCGTAACAGACCAATAACAGCAGGCTACTTGTGATCAGGTTGGAAAGTATTAAATGATGGTGAAAGTGTTGCAACATAATTTGCAGATGAGAAACAAACGGCTTGTTTTAGAAATGAAGAGAAGCCTGCTATAGGTACACAATCTTCTTTTTTCAAGGTTCGGCTTGGGCATTTGACTTGCTTAGAAATAATATCATTAGGTTTGCCAATGAGGCCTGAGAACAGAGTGGAAAAGAATAAGACGGGATATTGCACAGGACATTACTTCTTGGTGACAATTAAAGCACAGATAATTCTGCTCTAATAGCTGAAACGCCATGGAAACTACAGATACCTATTTTCCTCACTTGTTAAGTTTACAAGTCACAAGCATCCCTTTAAAGGGATGACCGTCAAACATTGACATCTTAAGTGATTTTCTTAGAATGTCACCTCTTTGCAAGTAAAGCTTGAAAGAATCAAACCCAGGACTACAGGATGAAGCTTAGTAGCACCTCATAACCTTAAACTGCTGTGCTAAACTTCCGCATTTCTGTATGGTAAACTGACTGAAATATCTTACTGACTGGTTAATATAATAATGAACAGGCATCAACAATATCATAATATGAATTATGCTAAAAAAATAGTGTCTGTAACAGAACACATAATAGAGAGCTTCATCCCTCTTAACACCCCTATGTGACTTCCTGTATCATCTTATTGCTAAAATGAATGGTGGCATTAAACATATAAAGCAGCAATAACAATATTTATTGTTTAGCATTGTTCTGTTGAGTTCATGTTTAATAACTGACAACAATTATTCATTTGACTGGTTTGGTAATGCAGTGCATTCATCTTTAAATACTAACTTAAGTAGAATTTCTTAAAGGCCGTACACAAAAAATAGTTCATTTGTTTGTTATACTACAGAAACACCAATATCTTTCATAGCACTGGAACAGGAAAATTTTCAACTTCAGAAATGGGTGCATTGGATTTGTCATAATCTGAGATACCGTATTCAGAGTAAATTGTTCGATCTACACCACCTTCCATAACTGCATAATCAGATCATTAAACTTACAGGACAACTTCGTTAGGATTTGGAAGAACTAGTGCGTACACAGAGGACCAGTGAAGACTTATGGGGCAACTTCATTAGGATTTGGAAGAACTAGTGCGTACACAATCGGCCACTGAAGACGTATGGGGCAACTTTGTTAGGATTTGGAAGAAGTAGTGCATACACAGAGGACCACTGAAGACTTATGGGGCAACTTCATTAGGATTTGGAAGAACTAGTACATATACAGAGGGCCACTGAAGACTTATGAGGCAACTTCGTTAGGATTTGGAAGAACTAGTGCATACACAGTGGACCAGTGACACTGACATCTTGCCTTTAGAGGATATCTAATAGATCATACTGCTGGACTATCAGAGATAGAAGAAGGAAAAAAAAAGATTCTTCAGAAGTTCATTAACCGAGATATACTTGTATTTCTGAGTAATTCATGTAGTCTTCTAGTGAGAAGGATTACATGTCAGAAGCATTTGTCATAGAGGCAAGTTAGAATATGGGACCTTTGTAATGGACTCCTCAAAGAAAGAACAGAACAATATTACACAAACTGAATGTCATAGAATGTATTTTGATGATATACATTTGAGAAGGAGAACATTGAAGTAAGAGCTAAGTCATGGTAGGAAGCATGTATAGGATGTTGATGTCTGACGTGTGGTGTTTCTCAAAGGAGAATGGCAACGGTTACTAAAAGCAATAATAATATCAGCGTTAGGGGGAGCTGTTCTAGGATGGTTGTGTCACAAAACAGAAGATTTAATGGCTGGAAATATTCAGTATTCGTGGCTACATTGTAGCATTATCTGAGGCTGGTGGACATGAGAGCCACTGCAGCTATGTGGTAACAGAGAATGTGGGATGGAGAAAAACACTAGCTTGCACAAGAGAAAAGAAAATAAGAAAAAACTTCCCAAATTGAAGGGGTGCATGTAAGATAGTAACAATGACAAAACTGCAGGAAAATAACAGAATCCAGCAAAAGGAGAAAAATTTCAGTGCAATGAAAAATGCTACCAAAACAGACTGGGAATTTGAAATGCCCATATTAAATTGGCTGGTGGAAGAACTCAGGTCAGTGGTTAAGAGATCATTCATACATTAACGACAACAGGTGCAGACAGGTAGAAAGGGAATTTGAAGTGGACATCAAACCCAGGTCAGTGAGGTCATTAATGCATTAGTGAGAACAGGTACAGGAGGAGTAACTTTGAAATAGGACTGTGGAGTTGAAAGTACTTGGGAGAAAGGGATGAAGATGAGTATGCTAAGGAATGGTCTTGCCTAGGTCTTTACCAGTGTGTGTGAATAATAATGGTGTCACCAGATGAAGATGAGCAGTGGAGCTTGGGTGAAACAAAATGAATGGATGGAGATAGGCTAAAGGTGGAGGATGAGGAGAAGTTAACTTATGGATTACTTGGACTTAGCACAAGAGACGGCATTAGGTTTTAGGATGCTAAACAATCTAAATAATGTAGTCAATAATCCAATTGCTGGGCTGTTTAGTCTTTCCTTAAAGGGGATTTGAACAGTTTATTGAATCCTGATCAATTGATGGATAACTTCAGGAAAATTGTAACCTTCCCACAATGCTGTGTGACCTCAGACTATGTTACATTATGTAAATGGGTCAGAGGGATAAAACCTTCTGCATAAGGGGTGTAGGATCTTGCCCCACTTTATGCAAGTCTAGTAATGTATTTTTCTGTTAACCTAGTTTTGAGTTTTGATAAAATTGTTTACTGACTGGAACTGATGGACCATATGACATCCTTACTGGATTATTAAACAGCACCTACCATAAGAAAAGTTGTTGGAAGCTGTGATTCATTTTATGCTGCTGCACTACTTTTTTGTGTGTCTCAGAGTGAAGTGTATTACAGCATTTAAAGCTGTTACAGGAACCAACAACCCTTTACAGCTTTCAAAGCTGTAAAACACTTAAAAACTCCTACACGTTTGTGTTCTGACTCTGTAAATGGTAGTACATAGAGAAGATAAAGTTCCATGTACTAGAAATGATTATAATCAGATTTCTCTGATCATGACCAGATAATTATATGTTCTCAAAATGGATGTCAAGATTTACCTTGAAAGCTTTACTTCTGTCTGCAATCAAGGTGCGTTTTTTTCTTGATATTAATTTCTTGGACATATATCAACTTGGTTATGATCTATAGATCTGGTCATAACCCTCTGTGCTAGTGCTGGATGAAGTTGTGCAGAATATGCTATAGAACAGGGTGATGGTCTTCTTAGTGGGGGATGTTTTATAACCTAGCTGCTTGGATGGCAAACTGTACAAAATCAAACTGAGTGAGACCAACTTCATCGAGTCAGGTTTATCTCCCTGAGATATAGCAACATTTGCACTGAATTTATTAAATCTGGGTGCAGGGAGAAGCCAAGTCCTACCTATGGGGTTGTGGAAGAGGTTGTTTCTCCCACTGAAAAAAAAACATAGTTCAAGAAATGTCAGCTGATTTGATTTCATTTGACTCAGTTTTTGAGGAACTGCCTTTTGATAGACTGCCATGGATCTGAGATGTAGGATACAGTCTGAGTGTGTAAGACCAAGGGATGCATGGTGAGGATGTGTTTAGGTAAACGTATAGTGGGGAATAGGGACTCATGATTACATTTGCTAGTAGCATTTTGAATTTGGAAGCAAAAAGATGCTATTTTACAGAGAGATTGTCTGTCTCTGTCCTGTGATGGGGTTCTGGAATTTAACATCACTGAGGGTCCAAACAGGTACAAGTATTGTACCAGCTTGATAATTGGGATGGCAGCTGTCTGTCTATCTGCAGTTCAGATGGACTCAGGCTTTTCACCTCCCGCTTTTGGTATTTTTGATTGTTTTTATAAGTCCAAGATCAAAGTTCACTTTTTCTAGTACTTCAATGTACTTCAATGTGCTTTACATATTGCAGGACAGTAATAAGAATAATAAAACTGCACACAAGCTAGTATACAAACCTTCAGATTGTCCTGCCCTCTCCTCTCTTTTCAGCAACTAACTTCCCAAAAGATCACTTAGATCCAAAAATCAACATCTACTACAGATACACAAACCAAAACTACCTGCAGGCCAACTTCTACACTTATTCAGTCGCCAAGAACTGGAATGTTCTTCCAGTAACAGTTAGATACAACCAAAACCTTGGCTCTTTTAAAACTTCATTACATAACTATGTCTGCTCATATGGAGCTATAACTGCCCCACACCTCCTAGTTTTAAACCCTAACCTCTTCTATTCCCACCACTCCTATCACATTCTTATAATCATTAATCATTAATCAAGCATGCTATTTTCCTCATTTTTTAACATATGCCCGACCACCTTTTTCTGAAGCTTCATCACCATACCTCATTTTAAATTTATTTTGCAAGTTACAATTTCCTTGTATCTCTACCTTTAATTCCTAGCAATTGTTAATATCCATATACTAAATGTGTTATGAGAATTTCATAGGATCATAGGATCACAGGAAGTTTCCAAGCCTAGCCAAAAATTTAGCCCATGTTCCAACAAGTCAGCACCCCATACCACTGTCCAGCAGGGACATAGGTGGAATCCCAGGGATGTATTTTTTGTTTCCCATCCAGTTATCCAGTTTGCACTTTAAAAGGTTTAATGAGGTACTCTGTTTTATGTGGAGAGGGAGTCTTTTCCACAAAAGGGGGAGCCTCTGGGACACAAATCTGTCCCACCAACAAGTCCTATTGATGTCACAGCCCAGGTTGAGGTCTTGCGTGCAGGTTACTTGAGTGGAGCTTGACTATGGATATTCAGCAGTCCTATCTGGATGGGTTTGAGATTGCTTTGTATGCCAACAGAGGTCATCTCTGAGGAGTCTTTAGAAGACTGAGTAGAGGGACAGGGTAGATATTTGTGGCCCTGTATTCTCTGGGTGAGGAATCTCTTTGGTCTCTCCAGCTGCTGCATGTGCTTTGTGTGGTACATGCCGAAAGGGCATTGTATTCAATAATCAGTCTTATAAGGGAAGAATACAGGAATGTTATGACCACCTCATCCCTGGATGAGATATCCTTACTAATGAGATGGGCCATGTAGAAAGCTTTCCATACAATGGAGGCAATATGGTGGTCAAAAATCAGTTTGTTATCAACCTGGATTCTCAAGTCCCTCACAACTGATTGCATGCTTAGTGCCTTATTATCAATGTGATAATTTGTGGGGATGTCATTCTCCCTAAAAGGGATGATGATGCATTTTTTTGCATTCAGTTTGAGGCCATGTTTCTGGCACCAGTCATTTGTTTGGGTGAGACCATCTTGGAGGATGTCCTAATTTTGTTTATTATCTCATCTATGCTAGCTCTGTATGTATGCATGTATGCATGTATGTACAACCGGATCCCCTACACTACACTGACACACCACAAACCTGACAGCCAAAACACTGACACCAAAACACCGAAACCACACAATACCGACAGTCCACATTACCGAACACCATAACACCGACTCACAAAACACACACAGAAACAT
The DNA here is from genome assembly GCF_019279795.1 of Protopterus annectens. Taxonomy (NCBI): domain Eukaryota; kingdom Metazoa; phylum Chordata; order Ceratodontiformes; family Protopteridae; genus Protopterus; species Protopterus annectens. Next base: position 415,046,857 of record NC_056740.1, on the reverse strand, counting down.
CAACGTAAACCACACCAAGCATTCTTACACACAGTTACACAAAATTGCACTCATAAACTAAACTATTACAACTAAAACATAAACAAGAACGTACCTGCAAATCACACACATCCCACTACACCTCAACATCCTACAATGCCATTATAACGCCATTACCCACGTAACTCACACATCCCATTAACCTACCCAAAACCTACATAAAAAAATTAAACCTATACAAAACAAATGCTTACAAAAACTACAATATAGTCTACTATACTCATGTGGGGGGCTGCGTCCCGCACACCCCCCCTTGTGGGGGGCTGGAACTGACAGTCAAGAGGAGAAGGAAAATACTTGCAACACACCACCAGTCTCACATAGACCTACTAAACCAACACCAGCAAATAACACACATAAATACACAAAACATGCTCGGAGGCTCTAAATAAAAATCTGCAAAAGCAACAGAGACCTCCAAAGCAGACACCCAAGCAACCTCCACACCCCATCACAAACCATGAAACACAAACTTCACATAATCAGTGTGCCACGCAATCACAGCCCTTAAGGCAAAATAACATACCCAACACACTAGTAATAGGCGACTCTATAGTCAGGCACACTGATATCCCATAAACTAGGCTGGACAAGGAGAAGGTTACAGTTAGCTGCCTGTCAGGCATCAGGATCCACCACATAACACAAGTACTCAGGTCACTCCAGAACAAGTACAAATACTGCTCTGTCATTGTCCATGTTGGTGTGAATGACCTGAGACGTACCTCCCTGGACTACATGAAAAGAGACATGGAAGAGCTCTCTGATCATGTAGCCCAGGCCGGTATGACCCTGGCCCTGAGTAGCACCCTGCCCTCACCAAGAATGATGCCACAGTATAAAGAAAAATGATCAATTTCAACAACTGGCTAAGTTTCTGGTGTCATTCAAAGGGGATCCAGTATCTGTCCACCTGGGATGACATGCTCGATAAGCCACATTGCTTCGCAAGAGATGGCTTGCACCTGTCACCCTTAGGTTCATAGGTTCATAGGTTCATACTAGGTTATCTGCCCTAGGGCATTTATAAGCCTAGCCAGAGTGTGTTTGGCTTTCGCCACCCATTTTAAATTAATTTTGATATGCCCTTTTTCGAGGTTAGTATACTGTGCCTCTGTCTAACAGTGACACAGAAGTGATACCCGGGGTAAATGTACGATCTCCCATCCACTCATCAAGATTCCTCTTGAAGAGAGTCAATGAGGGACTCTGCCTAACCTGGACTGGGATTTTATTCCAGAGTGAAGGGAGCCTCTGGGTTATGAATCTGTCCCTCCAGCATGTCCTATTTATTTCAGTGCTGAGGTTCAAGTCTCTTGAGCACGTAGCTAGATGGGATTTGGATTTTCTGAGGTGCAGCATGTCCATTAATTCTGGGTTGGACATGGCTTTATATGTCAGGCACAGATCACCTCTGAGCAGGCGGTATGCCACTGAGTAGAGCTGGGGTTTTTTTAACCGGGCAGCATATGGCATCTGTTTGAGCCCTTTGATCCTCTTAGTGAGGTACTTTTGGGATCTTTCCAGTTGCTGCAGGTGTCTGGTAAGGTACATCCCAAAAGGGGCATTGTACTCAATTATGGGCCTGATGAGGGATGAGTAAAGAGGCACGATGACCTCCCCTGATCTAGATGTGAATCCCTTCATGATTAGGTGGGCTATATAAAATGTTTTTCTAACCACTTTGGCCACGTGGTTGTCAAATGAGAGATTGCTATCAACTTGGGTCCCCAGGTCCCTAATTACTTCTTCTGTACTTAATGGATTACCACCAATGTGGTAATTTGTGGGCACTTTATTTTTGCCAAATGGGATGACTATACACTTTTTGGCGTTTAGCTTGAGGCCATGGCTCTGGCACCAGTTGTCTGTTTCTATGAGGCCCTTTTGAAGGATGATTGTGTTGGCTGGAGAGTCAATTATGGCGCCCAGTTTGCAGTCATCTGCGAACTTGGTCAGCCACAGTCCTTCCGTGTTGGCCTGTACCTCTGAGAAATATATACCGAACAAGAGAGGTCCCAGGACTGAGCCTTGTGGGATGCCACTTGTAACTGGTTTGGAGTCTGACATGGCTCCAGCAATTCTAACCATGTGGGTTCTGTCCTTGAGCCAGTTTGCAATTCATCTAGTGACATAGGGGTTTATATTTAAGCTGGTGAGCTTATTTATAATGCCCGACTGGGGTATTGTATCGAAGGCTTTTGCGAGGTCCAGGTAGGCTGTGTGGACCACCTTCCCCTCGTCAATGGCCTTGGTGACTGTTTCAAAGAAATCAATCAGGTTTAAGAGGCAGGATCTGCCCTTAACAAAGCCGAACTGGGTAGGATCCAGTGTCTGTAGGTCCACAATATCATTATTTATGAGATCCATGATGATCCTTTCCATAGCTTTGCAGATCAAGCTAGTCAGGCTTATGGGGGCGATAGTTTCCAGGATCTGTTGAGGCACCACCTTTGTGGAGAGGGACCACTGTTGCTGTATGCCACTCTTTGGGTACATATCCTGTAGTAAGGCTGAGATTGAACAGTAGTTTTATGTTTGGGTTTCGCTCTTCTTGGAGTTCATGTAGGATGCAGCCCGGGACACTGTCTGGTCCCATTGATGCTGTGTTTTTTGCTTTGGAGAGGGCGGCTCTTACCTGAGCATCTGAGATGTCAGGGGGGCAGCACTCTGCTGGGATAGATATTTGCCCTTTTGGTGGTGGGGGGAGAAGTTTGCGCTGAACCTATCAGCTAGAATGTTGACAATGTCTGTGGGTTCGGTGTATTTTTTGTCATTTTGGACTAATTCTGAGCATATCTGGGAATTCCCACCCAGGTTCCTAACATAACTAAAGAAAGCCTTGTGATTATTCTTAGTGTCCTGTGCAATTTTTCTCTCGAAGCTGGCCTTAGACGATTTTATGAGTGCCCGTAGTTTTTTGCTAATACTGATCAGAGATGCCTTTCCTTTTTGGGATTTTGCTCTATCATGCAGTAGCTTCCTCCTTCTATTGTATAGTTTGTTTATGGCTGGGGTCCACCAGACAGGATGTCTGCCTTTGGAGGATTGGGTCTTGGTTTTATTTGGGATTGCATGATCCATGCATTCCTGAAGGTGTTCATAGAATGTGTTTATAAAGGTTTCTGCGGTCTGGGCTTTATTTTCCACAGGCCCGGGGGCTTTGAAGGGTTCCACCTCGGTTTTGAGGAGTGTGAAATTTGCTTTAGAGAAGTTTTTCACTGTGGTTTTCTGGGCAGGGGGTGGGGTCGGGATGTGAATATCCAGTGAGATTAGTTTATGGTCTGATCTTACCAGTGAGGGATACACTTCTGGTCTGGAGCATAGAGTCCCCATGTTGGTGATGATCAGGTCCAGTATGTTTTCCCCTCTTGTGGGAGTGGTAACAAGTTGTTCCATATCATCTGAGTTTATAAATTCTAGGAACCTTTGGGCTAGGGTATTGGAGCTAGAGTAATGCTCCCAATCTATGTTTGGGTAGTTGAAGTCGCCCAATATAATGGTGTTTGGAGAGACCTTCATATTTTCCAGTATTCTCAGGAAGGCCGAGTGGGGTTCCTGGGTTTGGGAGGATGGTCTGTAGCAGGCTATAAACTGGAAGGCAGTTTTACCCACTGTTAGTTGCACATGGATAGTCTCTGATACTTCGTGCTGTGCCACCAACCTGGAGGTGTGGGTATCTTTGATGAATATTGATACTCCCCCTCCTTTTGTGGTTCGGTCCAAGTTTTGGGGCCAAAAAGCATGGTATGAGGTATAACCTGGTAGTGCTGGGGTGCTCTCGGGAGCCTTGAGCCAGGTTTCTGTTACTGCACAGATATCAATGTTCTCCATGCTAAGGAGAGTTTCGAGTGGATGCATCTTGAGGTTTAGACTTCTGACGTTGAGTAGCATTACTCTTAGTTTCTTATCCCGTGTGATACCTATGGAGGTGGGTTTGTCTTTTGAGCCTTGCCTAAAAAAGGCACTATGGGGGTATCAAGAGCCTTTGCCAATATCCGAAAGCCCAGAGGTGACAGGTGCAAGCCGTCCCTAGTGAAGCATTGTGGCTTGTTGAGCATGTCATCCCAGGCTGGCAGGCATTGGATCCCCTTTGAATGACACCAATACTTAAGCCAATTATTGAAATTGATCATCTTGTCTTCATATTGTGGTATCATTCTTGGTGAGGGTAAGATGCTACTCAAGGTCAGGGTCATACCAGCCTGGGCTACATGCTCAGAGAGCTCCTTTATATCTCTTTTCATGTAGTCCAGGGAGGTACGTCTCAGGTCATTCACACCAGCATGGACAATGACTGAGTCATATTTGTACTTGCCTTGGAGTGACCTGAGTGCTTGTGTTATGTGGCGGATCCTAGCGCCCGACAGGCAGCTCACCATGACCTTCTCCTTGTTCAGTCTGGTGAGCGGTACGTCAGTGTGCCTGACTATAGAGTCACCTATTACAAGTGTATCAGGTGTGTTGTTTAGCCTTAAGGGCTGTGACTGTTCGGCACACTGGCTTTGTGAGCTATGTGTTGCACGTGTTTTGTTTTGGGGTAGTCGTTGCTTGGGTGTCTGCTTTGGAGGTTTCTGCTGCTTAGGTAGATTTTTATTTAGAGCTTCCGAGTATGTTTTTGTGTGTTTATGTGTTTGGTTTGCTGTCGTGGTAGGTCTATGTGAGACTGGAATTATAGTGAGTGTGGTTTCCTTCTCCTCCTGACTGGTTACGCCAGTACTGAGTTGAGAGAGCTTAGCCTCCAGTTTGGCTATATGGTTGCATCTCTCACCAGAGGTGACAACATATTGGACCTGGCCATCACCAACATGGGCGACCGGTGTTCTACACCGGAGGTCAAACCCTCGCTGGTTAAATCAAACCATAGACTAATAACTGGATATCCACATTCTGCCCCCACCACCAGTCAAGGAAACCACCATGAAAAACTTTTCAAAAGCAAACTTCACGTTACTTAAGACCGAGGTAGAAAGGTTCACAGCCCCCATGCTAAAGGACAACACTGTCCAAGCTGCTGAATCCATTACAAAGGCACTCTATGAGCACCTGCAAGAATGCATGGATCATGCTATCCCAAGCAAAACCAAGACTCACTCCTCAAAGAGAAGGAAACCAGTCTGGTGTACCCCTGCCATAAACAAGCCATACAATAGAAGGAGGAAAATAGTGCAGAAAAGAGTAAAATCCCAAGAAGGAAAGACATCCCTGATCAGTATCAGCAAGAAACTACGATCCCTCGTAAAATCATCCAAGGCTAACTTCAAAAGAAAAATTGCCAAGGACTCCAAAGATAACCATAAAGTGTTCTTTAGCTATGTCAAGAACCTAAGTGGAAACTCTCAGATCTGCTCTGAGTTAGTGCAGAATGGCACAAAATACACTGAAATGACTGATATTGCCAACATTCTGGCAGACAGGTTTAGTGCAAACTTCACCCCCCTCTCACCCCCTAAAGGGCCCATAACCATACCAGAAGAATGTAGAGCCCTGACAATCACTGACACACAGGTTAAAACAGCCCTATCCAAAGCCAAAAATACAGCTCCAATGGGACCAGATGGTGTCCCAGGCTGTGTCTTACACGAGCTCCAAAATGAACTAACCCCTCACCTAAACACACTGTTCAAACTCAGCCTCTCTACAGGCTATGCACTCATAGAGGGGCGCACAGCAACAGTTATCCTACTCCACAAAGGTGGAGCCACAATGGACCCCGGGAACTATCGCCCTATAAGCCTGACTAGCCTAGTCTGCAAGGCTATGGAGCGCATCATCATGGAATTCATTAACAGAGACATTGGGAACCTTGAAACATTGGACCCTACCCAGTTTGGCTTTGTTAAGGGCAGATCATGCCTCCTAAACCTTGTAGACTTCTTTGAGAAAGTTAACAATGCTTTAGATGACAGAAAGGAGGTCCACACAGCCTACCTAGACCTCGCAAAGGCTTTCAACACCATTCCCCATTCTAGTATTATGGACAAGCTCACCAGCCTGAACATAAATCCCTACGTCATGAGATGGCTTGCCAGTTGGCTCATGGATAGAACCCACACAGTGAAAGTTGCAGGCTCTAGGTCCGACTCTAAACCAGTTACAAGTGGCATCCCCCAGGGCTCAGTCCTGGGACCCCTCCTGTTCAGTATATAATTCTCAGAGGTACAGGCAAGCACAGGAGGACTATGGCTGACCAAGTTTGCAGACAACTGCAAACTGGGGGCCATAATTGACTATACAGCTGATACAGACATCCTCCAGAAGGGTCTCACTGAGACGGATGCCTGCTGTCAAAATCATGGCCTCAAGCTAAATGCCAAAAAGTCATCCCCTTTGTAAAAAAACAAAGTACCCACAAACTACCACATATGTGGTAGTCCCCTAAATACAGAAAATGTAATAAGGGATCTGGGGACCCAAGTAGATAGTAATCTCTTCTTTGATAATCATATTGCCAAGGTGGTTAGAAAATCCTTCTGTGTGGCCCCACCTAATCACAAAAGGGTTCACATCTAGAACAAAAGAGGTTATTGTGCCCATCTACTCATCACTCATCAGACCAATCATAGAGTACAATGCACCATTTGGGATATACCTTGCAAGACACCTGCAACAGCTGGAAAGACCACAGAAGTACCTCACCAAGAGGATTACTGGCCTCAAACAGATGCCTTATGCAGCCTGACTGAAGAAACTCCAGCTGTACTCGGTTACATACCGCTTACTCAGAGGTGATCTCTGCCTGACATACAAGGCCATGTCCAACCCAGAATTGATGGACATGCTCCACCTAAAAAAAAAAACAAATCCCCAAGAGCCACACGCTCTAGGGATCTAAACCTCACCACAACGATAAATAGGATGTGCTGGAGGGATAGGTTCCTGTCCCAGGGACTCCTCATGCTTTGGAACAGGATTCCAATCTACATTAGGCAGAGCCCCTCACTAACACTCTTCAAGAGAAACCTTGATGAGTGGATGGGAAACAGAAAATTTACCCCAGGGATCACTGCAGCGGCCCTGCTGGACAGAGGCACAAGGAACTAATGGCTCTGCTGGACCGAGGCACAGGGAACTAATCTAAGGGGGCGGAGAAAGCCAACACATTCTGGCTAGGCTTATAAATGCCCTCGGGCAGATAGCCTAATACTTACCTATGAACCTATGAACACCCCCCCTACTTATATATACTAACTCCGAGATCGCACTATTTCGGCATTCTGTGCTGTCAGTCTTCTGGTGTCGATATTTTGATTGTCGGTTAAGTGGGCTGTCGGTCTACTGAAGTAGACCCATACAACCATATGTATATTGACTCTTTTATAGTAAATTTGTTTAATTCCTCTACGTAGCTTCTGAAAATCATACTAATTGTTCTTATTTGTTACTTGTAATGTATTTTCAGAGCTTTACATATAATGCATTTTCAGAGCTTTGCTCCCTGGGCCTCCTCTAAAAATGGGCTCTTAATGGCCCAGTGGACTATTCTGGTAAACAAATGTCAATAAATAACTAATAACTAAATAAATAAATAAATATTGATAGTGTACTCTTTGAAATGGCTTACTGGAATTATAAAAGCATCCCTGTATGTTTTCTTTAGGAAAGAATATCATATAAACATTTGACTTTTCATTTGCAGAATGTTTCTCAAACAAAAAAGTTAGGTTTCATCTTGGCAATTTATCTGACAACAGCATTTACCTACCGGCATGTCATAAAAAGATGGGGAGGGAAGGAAGTAAGACAGAAGGCTGGACGTCACTGTCTGTCTGCTTTGTGATTGCTGACTGAGAAAGAGGGATTGCAGGCAACAAAGATAAAGTTTAAGGAAACGGGGTGGGTTTTGAAAATAAACCATGTTTACTAACATCTTTGAAAAATTGTAACCTGTTTAGGGGTGAGGGAGTAGTGGTACAGCTTTTTTTTAAGCCAAAGAGCTGATGTTTAACAGTGTATGCTCAGTTCTGTAAATGGGCACTCTTTAGTTCACATTTGTCAAGCTTACACCTAAACTGGCAGATTCAGGGATCTCTGGACCCGGCTACCTGGAGCATATAATTATCACTGGGAGTCCTTGAGAATGGTCATTCAGACATGGACAGGGTGGGGTGGGGTGAATGATTCTTCTGTCTCAACCATTATAGGTTCATAGGTGTGTACTAGGCTAATGGCCCTGGGGCCTTTACAAGCCTAGCCATAGGATTACCCTGGCATAGTGCCACCCGACCTTAGTTCCCAGTGCCTGTGTCAAGTAGAGCCACTGGAATTATCCCTGGTGTGAATTTTCTGTTTCCCATCCACTCATCAAAATTTCTCTTGAAGAGGGTTAGTGAGGTGCTCTGCTTGACATGTATGGGAAGCCTATTCCATGGCATGGGCAGTCTCTGGGTTATGAACCTGTCCCTCCAGCATGTTCTGTTAATTGTGGTAATGAGGTTGAGGTCTCTGGAGCATGTGGTGTGGAGGGATTGGGATTTCTTTAGATGTAGCATTTCTAACAGAGCTGGGTCAGACATGGCTTTGTAAGTCAAGCAGGGATCACTTCTAAGTAGGTGATATGAGACAGAGAATAGCTGGAGTTTTTTGAGTCTGTCCATATAGGACAAGTGTCTAAGGCCTATGATCCTCTTTGTGAGGTACTTTTGCAGCAGGTGTCTAGTGAGGTACATGCCAAAAGGGGCATTGTACTCGATGATTGGCTTAATGAGGGAAGAGTAGAGGGAGACAATGACCTCTTTCTTCCTGGATGCAAAACCCTTAGTAAGGAGATATGCCACATAGAAGGACTTTCTGACCACAGTGGCAATGTGGTGATCAAAAGAGAAGTTGATGTCAACCTGTGTTCCCAGATCTCTTATAACACCTTCTATGTTCAGTGGACTACCATCAATGTGGTAATTCATGGGAACTGTTTTTTTTTTTCAAAGGGGATGATGACACATTTTTTTGGCATTGAGCTTAAGGCCATGGTTCTGACACCAGTCGTTGGTCTCAGTGAGGCCATTCTGTAGGATGTCAACATCACTTGGGGAGTTAATAATAGCTCCCAACTTGCAACTGTCTGCAAAATTTGTCAGCCAGAGTCCCTTCACATTGGTCTTAACTTCAGAGAAGTAGATACCAAACAGGAGTGGTCCCATGACCGAACCCTGTGGGACTCCACTCATGACTAGTCGGTAGTCTGACTTGGAGTCAGCTACTTTCACACTGTGGGTTCTACCTGTTAGCCAGTTTGCTACCCACCTAGTGATATAGGGGTTGATGCCTAGGTTAGTGAGTTTTTCTATTATTCCTGAGTGGGGAATGGTATCAAAAGCCTTGGCCAGATCAAGGTAGGCTGTATGAACACCTTGCCTTCATCCACAGCTCTGGTGACTGACTCAAAGAAGTCGCCCAAGTTGAGCAGGCATGATCTATCCTTCACAAAACCAAAGTGTGCGGGTTCCAGTGTTTGGAGATTCCCCATATCCTTGTTTATTAAGTCCATGATGATTCATTCCATAGCTTTGCATATCAGGCTCGTCAGGCTAATGGGGTGATAGTTCCCAGTGTCTGTAGTCGCTCCTCTTTTGTGGAGAGGAATGACTGTAGCAGTGCATTATTTGGTAGGGACAAAGCCTAAGGTGAGGCTGTGATCGAATAGGGCACACAGGTATTGCTGTGGAGATTCTTTACATAACTATAGAAGGCATTGTGGTTGTCTTTACTATCGGCTGCAATTCTGTTTTCATAGCTAGCTTTAGAGGATTTGATGAGGGAGCTCAACTTTTTGTTGAGGCTGATAAAGGAGTTTTTTCAGTCTTGGGACTTCACCTTATTCCACATCAGTTTCCTCCTTCTGTTGTAGATTTTATTTATGACAGAGGACCACCAGATTGGCTTCCTTTTTTTGGAGGAGAGCGTCTTGGTTCTAGTGGGTATGCATTTGTATATGTGTTCATACAGTGCATTGGTGTATGATTCGACGGTCATACAACTATTCTCCATTTGCATGGGTGCCGTGAAGTTAGCCACCTCTGTTTTTAGGAGCCCAAAGTTAACTTTAGAGAAGTTTTTCATGGTGATTTCCTTTGCAGGGGGTGGCTGAGGTGGGTGGGAGGGATGTGGATTTCCAAGGTGATTTGTTTGTGGTCGGATCTGACCAGGGAGGAGCTGACTATTGGTGTAGAGCAACAGTCACCCATGTTAGTAATGACCAGGTCAAGGATGTTGCTACCTCTAGTGAGGGTAAGAACAACATGATCCAGGGCATTGGAATTACCAGGGCATTGGAATTAATGAACTCCAGGAAATGTTGGGCAAGTGTATTGGTACATGAGTAGTTTTTCCAGTTAACGGAGGGGCAATTGAAGTCACCTAGTAAGAGAGTGTTAGGTTGGACCCTAATATTCTCCGGGGTACTTAGGAACATGGAGTGTGAGTCTTGGGACATGGTTGGGAACCTATAGTAGGCTACAACCTGAATTGCTGTCTTACCCAATGTTAGCTGCACCTTAAGTATTTCTGATGCGTTATGTTGGGCTACCAGTCTGGAGGTGCGTGCATCCTTTATGAATATGGAAACACCACCACCTTTGGAGCTTCAGTCCAAGTTCTGGGGCCAAAAGGTGTGGAATGACTTATAGCCTAGTAGTGCAGAGGTGCTTTTTGCTGCCTTGAACCAGGTCTCTGTTACAGCACAGATGTCAATGTTCTCCATTTTAAGGAGCGCTTCGAGCAAGTGCATTTTGAGATTTATACTTCTAGCGTTGAGCAGCATGACCCTCAGATTGCATTTATTTGTAGCTGTTATGGTGGTAATTTGGTCTTTGGAACACTGCCTATAAAGGTACTATAGGGGTGGCAAGAGCCTTGGCCAGTATCCAGAAGCCCAGGGTTGACAGATGCAGGCCATCTCTGGGAAAGCATCGAGGTCTGTCAATCATGTCATCCCAGGCATGTCATTTCTTCATTATTAGGCAAAAATGGAGACAGAGGGAGTTGCCAAACAACTTGTTAAGCAAGCCATCCACTAGACCACCAGAGACCACCAGGGAAACTAAAAAGCTAAGAAATGAAGGGATTAGCAAGTTACTAATTATGCCACTAGACATAGTAACTTAAATGGTCCGATCCGACCATAAGCTAATCACCCTTGATATCCACATCCTGCCCACACCCCCCATTAAGGAAACCACAGTAAAACATTTCTCCAAAGCCAACTTCATGCTTCTTAAGACAGAAGTGGTGAACTTCATGACACCCATGCAGATGGACAATACAGTTACAACTGATGAATCCTACACAAATGCACTCTATAAGCACTTACACGAGTGCATGGATCTTGCTATCCCAAACAGTACCAAGACGCTATCCTCTAAAAAAAGGAAGCCAATCTGGTGGTCCCCTGCCATAAACAAACTGTACAACAGAAGGAAGAAACTGTTGCAAAAGAGAGTAAAATCACATGAGTGGAGGAGCTCCCTGGTCAGCCTCAGTAAGAAGCTGAGATCCCTTATAAGATCCTCCAAAGCTAACTACGAAAACAAAATCACCACTAATTCCAAGGACAACCACAAAGCATTCTATAGCTATGTCAGAAATCTCGATGGGAACACCCAGATCTGCTCTGAGTTACAGCACAAAGGCACAAAAATTACAGAACCAACTGATATTGCCAACATCCTGGCATATAGGTTCAGTGCTAACTTTACCCCCCCTCACCCCCTAAAGGGCCCATATCTATACAGGAAGAATGCAGAGTCCCTGTAATCACAACTCCAGAGAACTTACTTTATTATGCTTCTTGACGTGGTAAACCTGCTCACATATTCTCTCTTTTAATGATCTATCGGTTTTCCCTACATAAAATTACAGCATACTACACAATAGGCTAAGTAAACCATGTGCTCACTCTCACACATTGCATGAACCTTAAAATTATATGTTCTTTTTTGATCTGGATGCTCAAAGCATGTACTGGTATCTATATACTTACAAAAGGACCATCTACCATATGGTTTAGTCTCTGGCGATTCACTTATTTTGTTGACCTTTTTAGGATAGCAACAACAGGTTTTACACCAACATGTATTTTCTGAATAATAAGAAACATGAAACTGTAATGACTGGCATTACTGACTGACTAATGTTTTGAGATTTGCCAGAGAATCAAAGTTTTTACAAATGACAGGACAAAAGTTTAAGGCAAAATTGGGACATTCTACAAAATTCTGGACAGTTCAGATGTATTTACTATTGCAAACGCACCTGCACATGCCAGCTACACAGAACAAAATCAGAAATCTGACTTAACTACTGAAGTACATAAACACTCTGAAGAAGAATATTCAGACAAATCTTTCCAGTGGGCATTCACAAAACTGTTCATAAAATTAAGAATGATCTAATGGAGTCCATTGTGTTTAGGTTAAAAAAACACAAACACTGAAAGTAGAAGTAATACTGGTTCCCTATTTGAAAGACCAAAAACTCCAGGAGAATAATGAATCCTGAGCATTGTTCATCTGTGCTGTGACAGAAAATTGGCTTATGGACATTGGTACTATTCCTCAGGATACAAAGCATACCACACATCACTGTTATACACCTTCTAGGCAGAATACTCGGTGTAGCACACACAACTGTTATACACCTTCTAGGCAGAATACTCGGTGTAGCACACACAACTGTTATACACCTTCTAGGCAGAATACATGGTGTAGCACACATCACTGTTATACACCTTCTAGACAGAATACACAGTGTAGCTCCTTTTACTTTTATACAACAAAATATAGAGCATAGCTCCTGCTAAACAGACACACACACACACACACACACACACACACACACACACACACACACACACACACACACACACACACACACACACACGCACACACACGCACACACACACACACACAAATACCACAAACACACACACACACACACACACACACACACACACACACACACACACACACACTCACACACACACACCATTGCCATCTAAGTACCCTCAATCTCTATCACTACTGCTTAAATTATTACTAATACTGTTTGCAACTAAAATGACCAACTGGCATTCAAGTACAGCTGCCCAACAACAGCAGTCATACCACTGACTTACAGGGGACCACTTAGCACCTTTTGTATAGTTCCAGCCATGCCCTAAAAACAGATTAAACTCAGGCAGCCCCCATTCATCCCATCTTAGCTATGACTTTGCATTCACAGAACTAAGTAAAGCCATTGGGTCAAAACTATTGACATATGAATATTAAATAAGTACAAGATTCTTTTTCATATTTTTGCATTTAAAGACCTTAATTTGCATATTATTTCTGTTTTATGGCTTGTGATTGGCTAGAAATGATAACAATAATTTGCAGTGTGAAAACAGAGAAACAGTATATAACAGTTACACTGCCACAGAGACATTTCAAATGCTATTCAAATGCTATACTGAGTCATAGCAACAACATAATTCTGGATTTTGCTAATTTGTTTATAAACGTTAAGGTTTGCCAAGAAAATACCATATATCTATATATCTATATATATAAATCTTAATGGTAAGCCAGTGATATATTCTCCAAGGAATGTACCAGTAGACCTGAACAGGAATTGAAACAAATAGAAAGTGCATGTATCTACAAGAGTTAACAAAATGGATGAATAATATGGTCACTTGTAAAGTAAAAAAAGATTTACATTTGCATCAATTTGTAAGAGCTGAATAACGTGATTGAACGAAAACATCACCCCTTGTTTACAGTTGAAAAGTGGTTTCAACAATGGTAAATGCAAAGATATTTTCAGTACTAGATGCAAACTTTGGATACCGGAAGCTAAAGCTAGATGTGGAATACTACAAACTACTCACATTTAATGTGCCATTAGAAAGGTACAGCTTCATTTGACTTCTGATTGGTATATCATCAGCACCTGATTTATTCCAAAGGACTGCTGCACATGTAGCCGAAGGCTTGGAATGTGTTGTAAACATAAAAATTATCTATTAATGTGGGACTGAAATGCCATAAGTGCTGAATAAATGATGACATAATTTCAAATTATATAAACATAAACATAAGTGTGATAAATCTAAAAATACATGTGCCACATTTGTTCATATTGGAAAGACTAAAGCCTAACACAGAAAGGTCAGAACATCTATCTGTCTATCCATCTATCTATCTATCTATCTATCTATCTATCTATCTATCTATCTATCTATCTATCTCTGTCAAAATATGTAAATATCTGTCTATCTATCTATTTAAAGTTACAGCACAATGGCACTAAATATACAGAACCAACTGATATTGCCAACATCCTGGCAGATAGGTTCAGTGCTAACTTTACCCCCCTTTCATCCCCTAAAGGGCCCATCTCTATACCGGAAGAATGCAAAGTTTCTGTAATCACGGCTGCACAGGTAAAAAACACACTCTCCAAAGCCAAAAACACAGCATCCATGGGACCTGACAACATCCCAGGCTGTGTTCTACATGAACTACAGAATGAACTGGCACCCCACCTAAGTACCATGTTCAGTCATAGCCTCACCTCAGGCTATGTGCCCACTGAAAGGTGCAGAGCAACGGTTATCCAACTCCACAAAGAGAGAGCCACCACGGACCCTGGAAACTACCACCCCATTAGCCTGACGAGCCTGGTCTGCAAGGCTATGGAATGTATCATCATGGAACTTATAAACAATGACATTGGTAATCTCCAAACTCAGGACCCCACTCAGTTCGGGTTTGTAAAAGTCAGATCATGTCTCCTAAACCTGATAGACTTCTTTGAAGCAGTCACCAAAGCCGTAGATGAGGGTAAGGTGGTTCACACAGCCTATCTAGATCTCGCCAAGGCTTTTGACACCATCCCCCACTCTGGAATTATAGATAAACTCACTAAACTAGGTATAAATCCCTATGTCACAAGATGGGTTGCCAACTGACTCACTGACAGAACCCACACTGTGAAAGTAGCAAACTCCGAATCCAACTTCAGACCAGTGACAAGTGGAGTACCACAGGGTTCAGTCCTGGGTCCTCTCCTGTTTGGTATCTACTTCTCTGAAGTACAGGCTAACACAGAAGGTCTTTGGCTAACGAAGTTTGCAGATGACTGCAAACTAGGAGCCATAATCAAAACTCCAAAAGATGTGGACATCCTACAAAATGGCCTCGCTGAGGCAGATGCCTGGTGTCAAAGCCATGGCCTCAAGCTCAATGCCAAAAAGTGCATTGTCATCCCTTTTGGTAAAAACTCTGTACCCATGAACTACCACATAGGCGCTAGTCTACTTAACACCAAAAGTGTGATAAGAGACCTTGGGACACAGGTGGACAGTAGTCTCTCCTTTGATAATCACATCGCCACAGTAGTCAGGAAATCCTTGTACGTGGCACACCTCATCACAAAAGGTTTCTCATCCAGGAAAAAAGAGGTCATTGCTCCCCTCTACTCGTCACTCATTTGACCCATTATAGAGTACAACGCCCCTTTTGGTATGTACCTCACAAGACATCTACAACAACTGGAAAGGCCGCAGAAATACCTCACAAAGAGGATTACCAGCTTCAAACAGATGCCCTACGCAGACCGTCTCAAAAAACTGCAGCTTTACTCCATCACATATCGCCTACTCAGAGGCGATCTCTGCCTAACACACAAAGCTATGTCAAACCCAGAGCTTTTGGACATGCTCCACTTAAAGAAATCCCAATCCCTATGAACTGCACGCTCTAGGGACCCAAACCTTGTCACCACAATAAACAGAACATGCTGGAGGGATAGATTCCTGTCCCAGAGACTTCCCATACTTTGGAACAGACTACCTCTCTATGTCAAACAAAGCTCCTCATTAGCACTCTTCAAGAAAAATCTTGATGATTGGATGGGAGATAGGAAATTCACCCCGGAGATCACTTCTGTGGCTCTGCTCGACAGTGGCACAGGAAAATAATTTTCTTGGGTGGCGAAAGCCAGGGTAACTTTTGGCTGGGCTTATATAGGCTCTAGGGCCAATAGCCTAGTACCTACCTATGAACCTATGAACATTTTTCAGCAAGCCATTTGGCAAGGACAATAAGCTTGGGGGTTGATATAATGATTAAAGTGATTACCTCACAGATACAAGGTACAAGATTTTTTTAAAACAAGAAACATCTTTATTAAGTTATTACTTATGACACAGGCAATCCTACATTTGCATAAATGAAAATAAACCACAGCGACATTTTTAGTTACAAACATTCTACATCACTTATAATCTGTTCAGTCATTGTCAAACATTAAATAGCTTATTCAAATCTTGCCTTCTTTTAAACTTCATTTCTCCTCTAAAACATTATTCTGTATGTATTGTTCCCACAATTTCCATTTTTTCTATGTAATTTGTTCCTACCACAAGGTACAGGATTTGAGTCTCACCTTTGAAGGGAAAATTGGATCCTCTTAAAATGGCCTGCAAAGGCAGATAGCTTAGCACTTGCCTATGAACCTA
This sequence comes from Protopterus annectens, assembly GCF_019279795.1. Classification (NCBI taxonomy): domain Eukaryota; kingdom Metazoa; phylum Chordata; order Ceratodontiformes; family Protopteridae; genus Protopterus; species Protopterus annectens. The sequence continues at coordinate 415,030,317 of NC_056740.1, read as the reverse complement.
TGAAAATAAAGTAATTATTCTTGGGTTATATGTAGGATTGCCAAATGGCTGGAATTTTTTCAGACTGTCCAGAATTAAGGGACACTGTCCAGAAAATGGAGACTGTCTTTTCCAGACAGTGTATCGTCAGGAAACAATAAAATCAATTATCTACAGGAGACTATTTTCTATTGTTTATTTGAGTGGAAATTTTTTCTTTGTGCCAGTGCCTTCCAGTTTATCAGTTCGGACAGAGGGTTTTCAGCACCCCCCTATTGTTATAGAGCTCCAAAATATTTAGTACTACCCCCACTGATTCACACATGAAAAGTGCTTTTTGAGAGCTATTGTCTGAATTGTTCGTATTGTGATTGAGCACAGTTTCAGTGTGACAGGGTGGGGGTGGATTTTGCACACCTGCCCCCCCCCCCACCCTTTGCTGTAGCTAAATATAAAGCTAGTCCAAAGTATACAAGAGTGAAAACAACACTTGAAGCTTTATACCATTTTCAATAACAAGCTACTGTGCAATAACTATGTCGCGTCTCCTTCATCTAGTGCCATTCAGCAAGAGAAAATAAGCTGTAGTATTGTAGCTGGAATGGGGACCTTCTCAACCAGCAATATACAAGTAAATATTGGTTGCTATAAATTCAAATTATTTTACAGCTCTGAGTTTAAGTCAATATCCATATGTACACAAACAAATCAGCAGTAGCATATGGCCACTTTAGCTCCCAGGAAGTGTGACTGTGTCATATTTATTTGGACTTTCTGTGACAGCATTCCTGTGATTCCCCCCTTATATGTATTACATTTTTAAATATTGCTTATGTTTGCAGGAAGGGTGGCTAAGAGTGATGGAGAAGAGTTGGGGTAGCTGCCTGAGCTGGAGTCTGAGGTGCAGCAGGTTTTACAAGGAGCAGGCCATTGCAAGTTGTTCAATGTGTGGATGGGATTCAGCTTCATTTCCGTGATGAGCCAAGAGAGTATCCCCTTCAAGTCCCCTGTTGATGTTTTTGTACCCAAGTAAGAGGGGGGACTCCCCAATTTACCTAACATGCTCTTCAGTGTCATACTGTGGAACTTAAAAAAAAAAAAATTAAAATAGCCAACCAGTGGTTTGTTTGTTGTAACCACTAAAAACTCAAGAGCTGTCTGAGCTACTGGTTGGTGGATTTTAACCAGTGATATTTACATGTAACAACATGCAACCGGATCTTTGGGCTGTCCTGAGGAGAGCCCTGTTTAGGTGTAACTGTTTCTACTATCATACAGCTTTGAACTAGCCAAGCGGAATAAAGCTGGACAACTAAGGGCTGCTGGGTAAACATGCTGACTCCCTGTAGTTAACTGGTAGTGTTGCTTAACTATGGAGGATGTTGTTTCTGATTTGTGGGTAAGCTATATTCTTTATTTATTTATTTATTTATTTATTTTTATTCTTGTTATCAACATTGGTCGATTTTGGAAGAGCCTGACGTGTTGAGACTAACAGCTCTAGCTGCATTTTTAATTTGAAGCATTACGGTAGCTTAAGTTGTACAATGACTGCAGCTAACATATATTCATACAGACCCCACATCCAACAATATTTACAATATTGCATGGGAAGACTGGCTCAGTAGAGGTGTGATGCGCCAGCACATAACATCATGTACTTTATGTGCGCTTATACAAAGAGGGTGTTTTTCCTTTATTTGATGATTCACAATTACTAAATTAAAATATGAATAATTTTATCTACAGGAAGGTGACAGTGATACAAAATGTGTGACAAAAAAACTCTTCAAGACGTGTTATAGGACTGCATTGTTGTCCTTCATGTTTTTTTTTTTTTTTTGGACAAGTTGCCTTTGCAGGAACCGAAGTGATCACCCTGCTTGACCTCAAAATATTAATATGTGAGCGCTTTCATTCACTCAAATCAAATGAACTTCTTCAGAAAAATTTAAACAGTAAAACCCCTACTTATATAACCATGAAATCACATGACCAATCAAATGCATTGCATCACAAGTTTAAAACTGGTTGTTAAAAGGCATATACATATTTATAAAGATATTTGCATATACTTTAAAAGAATTTTTAAGTACAAAGTTGAGCATTATTAATATATATAAAAACAATCAAAAAGGTGCAGCCAAACAAACCTATAAGTACATAAAATATTGTGTTATAAGAACATTCTATACTGAATCCATTCAGCGTAATAAACTTTTAAGCTTGAGTAAACACATAATAGAACACTCCTCATTAAGGCCTGGATAACTATGTGTATTTAAAGTAAGTTGTCACCATAACTCTTGTCTTTCGAGTAATAGGGATGTATGCCCACCTCTAGGGCTCTCCATCACTTGATCGATCACCTTAAATTTAAAGTGGTGTCCAGGGTTGTCCCTAATGTGGTTGGCCAAAGCATTATTTTCTCTGTTTCTATTTATACTATAAATGTATTTATAGATCCTTTCTTTGAACCTATAATCGGCTTTGCCAATATAAAATGCTGGGCAGAGTTGACATTTTCCCAAATATACCACGCTTTTAGAGTTACAGTCATATCTATCAGTGATCGAAAATCGCCTGTTAGCAGTTGTATAGTCCCTACCTATATCGATGTACCTGCAATAGGCACATGCTTCACATTTAACCTTTCCTGGGTTCCTGTTGTACAATTTATGCTCTTTCTCCAATATATTTTTTAAGTTAGCTACTTTTCTATACACAACTCTTGGTAGGGCGTCCAATTTAGATCTAAGATCTATGTCTTCCATAAGGATACACCAGTTTTTTAACAGGGTGCCCCTTATGGATTCACCATGAGGTGTATATGTAGTAATCAAGCTGAAAATATATCTATTCTTATCACTGTTGTTATTACTATGCATTGGCATATTTATGTCAGCGCTATTACCCTCAGAAGTGGCAGGGCTAGGTCTATGAGCTAATAAGGCTGTTAGTCCCAAAATGGGTGAGAAGTGCCCCTCCCTTCTTTTTATTTGGACATCTTTTATGAGTGATTGACCAGGTGATGGAGATCCCTAGAGGTGGGCATACATCCCTATTACTTGAAAGACAAGAGTTATGGAGGCAACTTACTTTAAATGCACATAGTTATCCAGGCCTTAATGAGGAGTGTTCTATTATGTGTTTATTGAAGCTTAAAAGGTTATTACACTGAATGGATTCAGTATAGAATGTTCTTATAACCCTATATTTTATGTACTTATATGTTTGCATGGATGTACCTTTTTGATTGTTTTTATATATATATATATATATATATATATATATATATATATATATATATTAATAATGCTCCAATTTGTGCTTAAAAATTCTTTTAAAGTATATGTAAATATCTTTATAAATATGTATATGCCTTTTAACAACCAGTTTTAAACTTGTGATGCAATGCGTTTTATTGGTCATGTGATTTCATGATTATATAAGGAGGGGTTTTACTGTTTGAATTTGTCTGAAGAAGTTCATTTGATCTGAGTGAACAAAAGTGCTCACATATTAAAGTTTTGGTTTGCATTTGGAGCTGTGGCCCTTTGTGACTTATTTTATTAGTGCTTTATTTGTTATTTTTTCACTGACCTCAAAATATATTGTGAGATGGGAGAAAAGTAATTAATTGAGAATGAGGTGAGTACATTTATCAGTTATGATTGCAGCTGTAAGTTGTGCAGGTACTCTGATCAATTGGCAGAATGCTGAAGATATGGGAGAGAGTTAAGGAAACATCAACAGATCATAGGATGTCCATTAGTAGACACTTGCTGAGTGTGGTATGAAAGGGTATGCATGCTGTTTTGCACCTTTGGAGTTGTACATTTTGTGGGCAAATTTATCAGTATGTTTGCATCAGGGTACATTTAGGTTAGTGAGCTCCTGAGGGGTCTGAAATAGACCAACATTTGTTTGATGGCTGAGGCAGTGTTAGTTTGTGTTTCAAAGTCTAAAACAGGTCGCGCTTGATTAGAGCAGTAAGTAATCTTGGAGAGAAATTGTGAACCAATGTTATGTCCTGTGCAATAATTTTTTTTCTCTGAAGAAGGTAACTATGGCTAATCATGATGACTTGGTTTTTCATTTTGTGGCTGGTAAGCCAGTTTTACCTAAACATTTTAAGGTAGTTTTGAAAGGAGCTGTGTTTAGTCATGGCATTATCATAATGTAACATTTGTTAAATTATTATGCATGAGAAAATGAGTTCAGACCTTATATTTGGCAAAATACTGTGCATTACATTAGCATAGATATTGTAAAAAGTACTTTATCATAATAACTGCTTGATCGTCTCTGTTCAATCCAAACATTATTAAGCAAAATTTTGCATGTTGGATACTGAAGTTACACGCATTTGGCTTTCATGTACATGTCCAGAATTTTTTACATAAAAAGTTGGCAGCCGTGGTTATATGACATTAACAATTATAGAAGAACATACAATTATCAACATGCTAGTTCTTAACTTTATTAATTTGATGAAAATAAACAGAGAGGCCAGATTCTATTTCATTTGAAGAAGAAATTGTGAATATCTCTCCATTAGTTCTTAGAGTATCCACAACTTCACAGTAATTATAAAGCTAGCATTTGAGGGGGACAAATGACAGTTATGCAAATGCCAAGAGCAGAAGACAAGCAGGTGTCACAGATTTTTCTAGCAAGGATGCAATAGCTTGCAATGTTTCTAAATAATATATCTGAGTTTGATATACCTCCAAGAAAGCTGTTAGACCTACATATAGCCTAGGAATGGAGCCATGAACAAAAGAAAATTTCAAAATGCTCAAGAATGCAGGTACGGAATCATGAATGTTAAACTATTATGATGTGATTAAGCTAATTACATTGCAGGTCAGTGTGACAAAAAGAGATACTGCCAGCCCACCTATCTGGAATTTTGTAAGTAATTATATGTCATTTGGTAATGGCAACATAATTTATATATTATGCTTGTGTTACAATTGTATTAGAACTGTATGCCATATATATATATATATATATATATATATATATATATATATATATATATATATATCAAACTAGGTTTGTACAGACATGTGTGTTGAAAATATATTCTATGAGGAGCTTGTGCATAAATGTAACCACAGCATGCCCTACTGGAATAGAACAGAAATGTACATGCACTATTGTAAATGATTAAATGTATATATTTTAACAGTAGAAACTGGAATACAGGAGCCTAACTTCAGCCCAGCAAAACTTTGGAAAAATAGCTGAAATAAAATTACTTTATGGCTTTCAGTTTCAATGAAGCAAGGAGACACAATGTCTAAAACTAGGGAGCTTTCTGTAGTGTCTCTGAGGTGAAATAATTACGAGGCTTGAAATATGACAGGATGTAATTGTTTTATGAATTCCAGCATCTGCCAAAGATCTGAGGTCTATGTATTTTCACATGTAGATGCTAAATATTGCTAGCTTCCAGCAGTGGGGAAACATCAACAGATCATAGGATGTCCATTAGTAGATACTTGCTGAATGTGGTATGAAAGGGTATGCATGCTGTTTTGCACCTTTGGAGTTGTACATTTTGTGGGCAAATTTATCAGTATGTTTGCATCAGGGTGCATTTAGGATAAGTGAGCTCCTGAGGGGTCTGACATAGATCAACATTTGTTTGATGGCTGAGGCATTGTTAGTTTGTGTTTCAAAGTCTAAAACAGGTCACGCTTGATTAGAGCAGTAAGTAATCTTGGAGAGAAGTTGTGAACCAATATTATGTCCTGTGCAATAATTTTTTTCTCTGAAGAAGGTAACTATGGCTAATCATGATGACTTTGTTTTTCATTTTGTGGCTGGTAAGCCAGTTTTGCCTAAACATTTTAAAGTAGTTTTGAAAGGAGCTGTGTTTAGTCATGGCATTATCATAATGTAACATTTGTTAAATTATTATGCATGAGAAAATGAGTTCCGACCTTATATTTGGCAAAATACTCTTCATTACATTAGCATAGATATTGTAAAAAGTACTTTATCATAATAACTGCTTGATCGTCTCTGTTCAATCCAAATATTATTAAACAAAATTTTGCATGTTGGATACTGAAGTTACACGCATTTGGCTTTCATGTACATGTCCAGAATTTTTTACATAAAAAGTTGGCAGCCGTAGTTATATGACATTAACAATTATAGAAGAACATACAATTATCAACATGCTAGTTCTTAACTTTATTAATTTGATGAAAATAAACAGAGAGGCCAGATTCTATTTCATTTGAAGAAGAAATTGTGAATATCACTCCATTAGTTCTTAGAATATCCACAACTTCACAGTAATTATAAAGCTAGCATTTGAGGGGGACAAATGACAGTTATGCAAATGCCAAGAGCAGAAGACAAGCAGGTGTCACATACTTTTCTAGCAAGGATGCAGTAGCTTGCAATGTTTGTAAATAATATATCTGAGTTTGATATACCTCCAAGAAAGCTGTTAGACCTTCATATAGCCTAGGAATGGAGCCATGAACAAAAGAAAATTTCAAAATGCTCAAGAATGCAGGTATGGAATCATGAATGTTAAACTATTATGATGTGACTAAGCTAATTACATTGCAGGTCAGTGTGACAAAAAGAGATACTGCCAGCCCACATATCTGGAATTTTGTAAGTAATTATATGTCATTTGGTAATGGCAACATAATTTATATATGATGCTTGTGTTACAAATGTATTAGAACTGTATGTCATATATATATATATATATATATATATATATATATATATATATATCAAACTAGGTGTGTACAGACGTGTGTTGAAAATATATTCTATGAAGTGCTTGTGCATAAAATGTAACCACAGCATGCCCTATTGGAATAGAACAGAAATGTACATGCACTATTGTAAATGATTAAATGTATATATTTTAACAGTGGAAACTGGAACACAGGAGCTTAACTTTAGCCCAGCAAAACTTTGGAAAAATAACTGAAATAAAATACTTTATGGCTTTCAGTTTCAATGCAGCAAGGAGACACAATGTCTAAAAACTAGGGAGCTTTCTGTATTGTCTCTGAGGTGAAATAATTATGAGGCTTGAAATATGACAGGATGTAATTGTTTTATGACTTCCAGCATCCGCCAAAGATCTGAGGTCTATGTATTTTCAGAGGTAGATGCTAAATATGGCTAGCTTCCAGCAGTGGGGGTTTCACCTAAGATAGAGTCAGATGAGAAGAAATTATGTCATTTTGCAAGCTATCCCAGCAGTAATATTTGAGATATTAATTTGAGGGGTCTGTTAGAGAGACACAGAATTCTGTATTTTGTCTTTGACCTGACAACAACTAGAAGATCCATTCACCACATCTTACTTACTTTGTAAGTTAACTAGGGTATAATAATTCTCTTAGATTCAGTCAGGAATATAGTGAAGCAAAGTTTAGGTGTTTTTCTTTATTTATCTGAGACTGTCCTGCAATGTTATTTTAAATATTTCCTGTGATTTTGAACTTTGATCTCACTGTGAATATATACAGAGTATTTTCTTGTTATTTTATTATTATTAAATATATTGAAACCTTTCATTGTGGCTGATATTTGTGAGACATATTTAAGTTTTGAGAGTACTTGCATATGTATTTGGTGACACTGTGGACCACTCCTAATAGCCTTGCTCTTGGTCAAACTATCATTTGTATTAATAGTAACATTACACAGTAAGATTGGACACCCTTTGTTAAGGGCCTTAAAGTAGCTGATAAGGAGTTGGCTGGTGGCAGTGAT